>NW_020884873.1:13110701-13141573 GCF_003945725.1 Corapipo altera
GCAGGGGCGGCAGCGGCGGGGAGCGCTGGCTGCCCGGAGCCCTCCTTTGTGCGCCGGAGCGACGGGGGTTCCGCGGCGGCTCTCCCGGGCCGCTGGAAGGCGCCTCAGCCGAGCCGAACCCCGGGTCCCCGCGGAGCGCCCGCCCTGGCCCCGCGTGTCTGGCGTCTGCACCTGCAGGGACGGCGGGCAGGGGCTCGAGTGAGACCGCACCAAATTTAAGTCTGGAAAGTTTTTCCAGAAAACGCTTAATTTTCCCCATTCACCACGCGGGCGAGGGTTTCCTGTAGGGTTTCCATGTTAATGGAACTGGCAGCAAAACGCGGGCACGCCCAGGTGCCGCCTGTCCTTAGCATGGGCAGGCGCTGTTTGCCCGCTCCAGGAGGTTTTTGCCTGTCAGAACCTTCCTGGCCCCATCCCGCTGTGATGAACTTGCAAACTCGGCGCCAAGATCTAGGGCTGAGGAGCACCTTGCCTGTGCTTTCGGGATCTTTGAAATACAAAAGAATGCATCGGGTGTGCGCTTTCTTCATTTTAAAGTAAGGTGGTTATTTCTGTCACAGACAGCTTGAAAATTTAAACCAATACAGACATATAAATTGTTGCCAGGGTTAAGTCGAATCAGATGTTTCCTTTAGAAAAGAAGCCATCCCCAAGCCCACGGCCAGTGAAGGCAGATGGTCTCTAGTAGCAGAAACAGGAAATTTGCATGGGATGAAGTCGCTCTGGCGTGCTGCAGTATGGCCAGTTTGCTGGACCAGTGCAAAGGCCTTCAAGTGAGAGCCCTGACTCAGTGTCTCTTCCCTGCTAACTGATCTTAAGAGGCAAGTTACAGCTGGGATTGTCTGCCCTGCAAGAACAAGGCACATACCTTTTGAAATTCTGTGTTCCAGTTCATGGTTACAGCGATGCCAAGGCACAGAATTTCAGGAGTCAGTAGCCCCGTCCCTCCATTTCGCTGGAGGAGTGTTAGCACAGAAGTTGGTCTGTGTGCTCAGCCAATTTTACTGGCTGGCTCTTGCAAAGGCTCATGTTTCTCAAATGTAAGTAACTCATGGGTGTCAAGGTGATGGGGTGACACCAGCTTTGGTATCTTTGGTTCCTCTAGGTCACTGGGCCAATATATAAGGCAGCCAATAAGGCTGGACTTCCTCAAGGTTTCTTCCTGAGACAGTGAACACATGTCCCTGAGGTTGCAGCCCTAGCCCCTCTGACTTGAACTTGAAAACAGAAGTTTCTCTGTAATTACCATCACTACACCTTCATTTTAGGATCAGCAAAAGTGCCCAGCTGGCTCAAGGCAACTCTGCTTAGTGACGTACCCTATTCCTGGCAGGAACCAGCACCATGCCACAAGGGTTGAAGAAAACAGAAAGAATCCTGCAGTTGTCAGAAGTAACACCTCCTCTGCTGGCTTCTTGATCTTTGGAAGCCTGATATTGACTTAAGCCCCAGAGCATGAAATTTAACATCTCTTTCACAGAGTACACATCAAACTGGCTATTCCAAAGCAGAAAGGGAAAGGGAAGCCTCACTCTGTTACTTTACAGATAAAAAAGAGTGCCTTGTCCTCCTGTAGCCCCTTCCTTTATTTTAACCGTGGAAAGGACAAAAATTCTGTGGCCCTCTCTTTGTAAGAAGTAAGGTGACATTTGTAGCTTTAATATTTTTGTTGTTTTGTTTTAATGCTCTAAAGTGCTATTGCATTCCCCCCAGCTGGCACAGAATAAAGCAAGGCCTGGGCTACCTACACGCAGGAGAGGAACATCACTGCTGCAGTGGCTGCCTTCAGTGCCCCCAGTCTGAAACCCACTTATGTCGCTCTTCTCAAACTGGGGGGATGCCCCAAGAAACATCCACATGAAGGAATGCAGGGTAGACCTGCTTCAAGTAGGGATTGCCACATGGATGGGAATGCAGCAGCACCAAGAGGCAGGAGGGAGCTAGGAGAGGGGCTGGCAACACAAGGAACATGAAGGGTGTCCTTGACTGCCAGAAGTGAAAAATTGTCCTGGCATGTGTTCACCTCAGCACAACTTCACTTACATAGATTAAATGAGTCCAATCTTGCTGCGTGCCAAAGGTACAGCAGTCTGTCAAGATGACAGTAGCAACTGCCTGGTGGTTTTGCATGTCCAATGCAAGCCCTAGTCTCACCAAAGAGGAGAGCAGCCTCCTGCTGCAGGGTCCTGCTCTGACTTGTGCTGACTGCGCGCTGGACTGCAGGAGCAGCTCAGGAGTGGCTTGGGCCCCCCAGAGGCAGCAGGGAAGAGCTATGGCTGTCAAACTATCTGGAAGCTCCCTTCAGGCTGGAACTCAGTATAGCCTATTTTCAGGTCCTTTATACCTCTTGAATAGCCGAAAAGCATGAATGGCAGTGATGAAAAGAGGTGTCATTATGTTATGCTCATAAGCGTTGTTAATATTCCCAAGAGTGTTCTCTTCTAGCTGCTTGGAAGCATACATCATCAGTTCCATAAGGAAATATGTCATGAACCACTGCTATATGTTGTGATTGGAGAGATAAAATACCAGAAACTCCAAAATGGAAAATGCCAGTTTTTTAATGGAGTAAGCACAGGTACTATGTAGTATTAGAAATACCACTTTTCCTTTGGAATGTCCATGCTCTTAAGTGTGAAGCCAGAAGGCATTGAGCAAATCAAATATGTAAATTAAAATTGGACACGAGAAACTTTCTGTGCTCATATGTAATATCAATGGTAATTGAAAATTATAAATATAGAACTATGCATATGATTGAGTGTATCACCAACATACAGAGGTATTTCCTTTTAATTTTTAGCATGTCAGCATAAAACATGTAGTGTTTCATTGTTTCTGAAATAAACATTTGGTGAGAATTTCAGCTCTCTGAGTTTATAGACACCACTAGGGAATTCTTCATTTCTGACAGTATTATTTTACGTAAATGCTTTTCCTTATCCACAAAAAGGAATTATCCTTCCGTTGAAACCAGCAGACTTCTGCTAGCCAGCTTCAAAGGAAATAGGATTAGGCTCTAATTTGCAAAACAGTATTGGAGGATATATTGCACCAAATCTAAACTATACAGGGAATCACAATAACAACAACAACAAAGCCATTGATTTCAGTAGGCTTACCTTCCTAAATCAATATGAGCTGGAAAGTAGCCTTAAAAGATTGCAGCATGCTAGCAATAAAAATTTATCATAAAATTCAGTGCATTTTTAGGATTAATTTTGCCACAAACTTTCAAAACAGCACAACTTATTTATTATCTGGCATAGAGACACTCAGGATTAAAAAAACCCATTGGCTTAATAGCACCCGGTCAAATATTTAGGTCTCCTCAGAAAGCTGACAGCATCTAAAATGAGGCATGAGTTTCATAGAGCTGATGTTAATTCATTCCATATATTTAGCTAAATAAAGAACCAAAGCAAAACAAAACAGGATTTCAAAGATACTTACTACACATACTTATTTTACAAACTGAGACCAGGTACTCTCTGTGCAACGATTACACCTATTGCAGCTTAACCTGATGCGATGGTATGATTTGTACTCAGACTTTTTGCTCATAAGCATTTCTCAGTGTTTGCCAATGTTCAACAGTGTTGTTACCACCCATACAAAAGTTGGCTTCTGAGGGGGCTGTTGCTGGAACACCTTCTTTGACTGTGCCCTATAGTGTAAGATAGAAGAAAGGGGAGAAATGAGTACTAAAGAGATTCAAAGGTACAACAGACGTGTTCTCAGATACTTACATGCTGCTCTCTTAGATATTAGTCCCCTCCACTCAGCTCTCTAGTCTGTACATGAAGAAAAACATAACCATAGTTCTGAAAATCAATTGAGTTGCTTTGACTGCTCATGCTTGATAATCAAAATAAGTGTAGGTGTATGCATTTGCTGGACCAAGCTAGAGTGCTCAGCATTGTCCAGACTGCAAATCTAAAGATGATACGACCAGAGGATATTCTCTCAATTGAACTTTCTCCTCTGTGTTAAGTACCTGCTGAGAGAGAGCTTTTTGGTCTGATGAAGTGAAAGCATGCTAATGTGTTCCACTCAAGAATAGGGATTATCCTTTAGAAAGCAGCGGCTGGCAGAGACAGCTGGCATCCATCTGGTTGCTGCGACAGGTATCTGCATATTATCTGCCCTGGCAGATCACATCCAGTCTTTGTAATTGTATGCTTTATGAAACTTGCGGGAGTCAAGAAAGTTCAGGATTAAGACTGTAATGCTGATTTTCTCTGTAGTGAGCCACATAAAAAAACTTTACCTTGACAAGTAGTGGTCTTTTGAGATGTGTCTTGCTTGCATCCCACAGATGTTGATTTACTATTAAAACAATACTTCAGTCAAATAATGAACACTGACAGGGCCCAGATTCAGAGGTTATAACTTCCCTCTAAATTCATGTGTCTCCTCTTGTTATTTGATTGCCTCTAGGCCTCTTGAGATGTCCATGCAATAGAAAAAATAGAGACTTAGGTGAAGTTAAGCCCTCTGAATCTGGATCCTGGACCCATTACAGAGCTTTATGGGCAGTGAAGAAACTGAATAATCTCTGTAATGTCTATTTGGAGAGGACTCTGGAATTTAGGCTGGGGTTCTTTGTAAGACTGTAAGACTTTCAATAGGAGAGGAGCTGTATGTTCATAAAATGTCTTTTAAAATTCTGTTTCCAAGCCTCAAGCCTTTGTTTCAGTGACTTCCATTGAGAATTTAGACAATGAATGAGTTACAATTTTTGCCTGTAATACTGGTCATTTCTTTTTCTGCTTGTTATGTTTTATTGGAATATCCATAGCACAGAGGATAGCAGTCACCTGCTGAATTTACATCATGTGCTTCCTTTACATAAGCGTATCTGTGCCTGTATGCTTATGTCACATGATTTTATCCATATAAAATCTGCTTTTCTACAATCAACAATTCCACATGACACCAAAATTCCTGACTGTTATTGCTAAAATGGGGCACTCAACACCACTGAGAAGTGAAGAGAAACAACCCGAACTGCTCAGGAGACAAAACTGAAATGTAGCAGATGAGGCTCAGCGTCTCTTCTGTTGCAGGGTTTCCAGAAGGATTGAGCACACACAATTCCTTCTTCTGTTGCTTTCCTATTTCTCATTCAGTTTAGATGTTCTTTAGATGTAAAACTCTGTGATGGTGTGTTTACTGTGTTATTTATATATTAATTTTATTGAATTAATTAGCAACACAGTCCAAACTACCATCCTCCTCTGTCCCCCTGCACATTAATACTTTCGGGATTAAAGTCCACGTACAAGTTCCATCACCACGAGCAGGGAATTGCATTGGGCCACTCTCAGTGGATTGCTCATTCCACCAACGCAAAGTGCAAGAAAATAAATTTAAAATGTAATTAAGTCACTCAGCAGCACACTCCCCGCCTCTCATCACTTCCCTTCTTTGCCTTCAGTTTCCTCCCTTCCGCTGCTTCTGGTTTTTTGCCCTTATTTTGAGAGACTGACTGACTGCATTGATTTCCACCATCAGCCCATTAGGCCACATGTAGGCAGCCAGATCTCCACCCAGCTCATTTTGCCCACTGCCAGCTGCTGCACCTGGTTTCAGCGTAGCTTATACACACACAGCTTCTCCACAGCATCACCAGGAGTGGTCATCACTGGCCACCATTTCGCACCATTCCCTCCAGCCCCAACTCCCCCAGCACAATGGTGCAGGCAAGCGAGGTATCTTAGTGTTGGGTTTTGGTGGTGAAACCACGAGCCCTTACTGTGTAAACACGGGTGGTGCTCAGTGGTGCCTGTGGGTTGTGGTGGAAAAGGGTGGAGCTGTGCAGCCACGGGTTGGTTTGGGGCTGGGAGGTAGCTGGGGCAGAGGCAGGGGAAGCGAAATGAAGACGAGGTGCTGGGGCCTGCCAGCCTGTGCTGGGGAGCTGCATGCAGCAGGGGCCTTCACTTAGGGATGTTTGTGTGGGAACAGAACGGGGAAGCATGAACTTTTGCCATCGTGACCCCTTCATCCTGGATGACTCACGGATGAGATGGGGCAGATACATCCCTCCAGGACTCTGGGATTTCCTGCCCAGTCCGACTGAATGGAGATATCACAGCCACTGGGTAGATCCTGCAAGGCGTGAAGTATTAGCCTTAGTTGTGGGTTTTGTATGGTGTTCATTGTGCTGACGCCTATGATGAAGAAAACCAAATGTTTTGCACAAGATGTTTGTTTTGATGTTGAGGTCTGTGGATCTGTGTCTAGATTGTATCACTCTTTTCATGAAGCTATTTGATGCTTAACCAGTTTTCTTGCAAATACAAGGGTAAAGCTGCTCCAATAAAGACAAAAATATACGTATCTTTCTTTTCTTATATATATATTTTTAGAGTGAAGATGATTAAGCACAAGATGTTATGCTAAAAGTCATGCTGCATGTGTTACTGGACACCAATGAGTTACTGGATGTTCATACCCTTGGATGCACTCACCTGAACAAGCCTTTCCCCATGACTATCACTGGCAGGCAGGTATCTGGGATGATGACAGCAAATGATGCCCAATTACCAAAAATGGATTCCATGACACTTAGAACAGAACATCTACCATGTTATGGTAGATATACAATTTACCCCATCAGACAGAACAGCATTTGTTATATTAGACTGATAACATGCATCACTTCCTTTGGCAGCATGAGTATACAGTTCAAATCTAGTGGAGAAATGGGGACTGTGCCACCTGGCTCTTGTTAGAAGACAAATCTATAGGGAATTGATGACAACATAGTCCTCTATTCCCTCTTTTCTCACACATGCTGCAGGCTGCCTGGTAACCTCCTTCCCTCCATAGACAAAGGGGAGCAAGGGCTGAACTGTACCTTCTCAAAAGGCAGCCCTTTCCCCTCCTGGAGGTGTTTTGGGGAACAGTGGACAACTCCACACCTTGTCACAGGCCCCACGCTAGGGGCGCAATCTAACATGGAGAAATCATCTCCTCCTCCCCACCTCCCTCTAAATTCCCACTGATATACTGGAACTCAGCGTAGTGTGCATCATGGCTTCATAGCTGTAAGACTGGCTGTATTTTTCCTTCACTGATCATTAGTTTGTCAGAGTCAAAACAATACTAAATTATAAAATAGATTCAGCACAGAGGCTGCCAGCTTCCTTTAGCTTTATTTTGTTTATTTTTCATTTGTCTGCAGCCACTTCCTGGCTTTAGAAAATAGTGTTGTCTGTGACTTGTAAATAAAATTAGGTCAAATAATAAAAACCGTTGATGGCAATATAATAATTTTATGGCAAGTGATTAGAAGGATGTAAACAGAGTATTACAACTTTAGGATGTGTACGGACGATACAGCATGACTTTTGCAGGAAAAAGACTACCCAGAATTCTGGGGCAGCAAGCTGCAAAGAGCAGTTAAGTGGAAAATGGATCTGTTTGCATATAGATGCCTGAGAACCAAATATAATTTTCTATTAGATCTTTTTAAAATCCCATCCTTTATGCCTGTTTGCTAGCAGAGAGGACTCTTTAAATCAATAGCAAATTGGCTAAGTGATAAACTTGATCAAAGCCTCATTATGCATGAAAATTTCATTTTGCTGGCTCTGGCATTATGAGGGGGAAGGTTTTGTGGCTCTCTGTGTTTCCTTTGTGCTTTTCATGCACTATAAAGGAAACTGCAAATTTCTAAAATCCCCACAGTGGGCATAGGGGAGCAGAGAGAGGATGCCAGCCCCTCATCTGTTGTCATCTGGGAGGACAGTGACAGCCCCTCTGACTCCAATGCTGTCCCCAATGCTGGGCCCACAAAAGGGTGAGTGTCAGGCCTGGGGTGGAGGGCTTTAAGGGTGGGAAAGAGGTGCTCTTGCTGCACTGACAGGTCGTTTTCTTTGGAGCTGATGCTAGCTGGTCCACGTGACCACCACCCCTAGGCTTCTCCAGCCTGCAGACAGTCAAAGTTTAACAACCCCAAAAAGACAACACAGGTCTTAAGATGCAGCCCCAATCCCCCAGGGAGAAGCAAGGCAACACATTAATGCCACCACCTTGCCTCTGTTAATGCAAAGTGCACAACACTTGGGGCAATGATGCCTGTAGGAAAGAGCCACCTTCCCCAGCAAGTCCACAGAGGCTTGAGGAGATGCCTCAAGAGATCTCCTCCATGATCTATGGCCAATCAGAATATCTGGCCCAGGGCCTAAAAACACTTTTAAACTTGTGTCTCCTTATCTCTCCTGAAGAACTAGAGTACTCTTTCCTGCCTCCCAAGAATTATACAAAAATAAATCTTCTTGGATCTGCAGAATGCTTTGCTGACACTAATTGTGTTATAAGAAAGAAACAGATTTATTTTTAATGGAACAGGACACTCATTTCTAAAGAGCATGTTTGAAGTGAAAAAAGTATTCAAATTTAATAAGAGGAGCAACATGACCTCTGCATACTTCCCTTTGCTTTAGCAAGGCCAAATCCTTTTAACTTTACCTCAGCTTGTGCTAATCTCCATGAGGGCTCTACACATAGGAGCCTTTGCCAGCACCGAAGCTTATGAAGATGACACTAGTTAGACTGCCTAGGATCAACCACATGCTGCTGCAAAACAGCTGGAAATTACTATTCTTCTCCCTCCATGTTCATGCCCCCTCACCCTGATACTGTCTGAAGTCTTCTGTCTCATCCTTCTGCACTTCTGTTCCCTTCCCTCAGTCCCGAAGCCAGTCATTTGTTGGGACAGATGCAAGGCTTGCTGGGGGCATTTTCTCCCTTAGGACATAGACAGTTTGCTCCATCAGGGTTTTCATCACCTTTCTGCCCTGGCTAGATATAAAGGACAGTTTTCACCTTTCATTCCTGTGTGCCAGCTGGCATCTACAGAGTATGCCTGGGTATTTCAAGGAGGTGAAGGGGTGTCAGTGCCTGGATCTTGCTGGTTTTGCACCGAGTGACACACATCATCTGCTCTGACACATCCTCTACTCTGTGTCACTGCAGTGTGAATTCTTGAACCTGCAATCTGCTTGATTTCTGCCAGTAGTAATGCCAGAGAAAAAGAAAAATTACAGCTGGATCATCAAGAAAAGCAACCGTGGAGTGGGGCATTTTCAGATTGGTGAATTGTACCAGGACACCCCATCTCCTCCAGTTTTCAGCTCCATGGGAAATAGGTAGATCAAATATCCAACAGAGGGAAATTAATTGGCTGAGGTTGTAACTTTACACACACATTTGGTGGAGGAATACAATAGCTAGATTTCTAAGATTTCACCCCGACCATTGCAATGATGATACTCAAAAGAGAAAAGAGAAAGGAAGAAAGGTGCTGCTTGCCACAGCTTTATCTAAAACGATCTCTGGTTACTGCTGAGGAAAAAGAAACCTGCTTTGCTTTAGGAAGCGAAGCAGACCCTTTCTGTAGCACCACCAAGTGGTTGAGCATCTCTGGAAAAACCTGTCAGCAAAACAAACAGCAGTGCCTCACAGCAACATTTTCTAACTACTTTACAGTCTTTTAAGTGGTAAATATGATTTTTGGCCTGTAAAATGGATGTAAATTTGGATTATAATGTCAGTGAAGCTGGCCAGAGTGTGGGTGAAGACAGTATTAGATGTGTTGCACTCAAAGCTGTCAGGAGAAGACTGACAAAACCTTAATACTTATCTGGGTTTGGTGTGGGTCAGCAGATCTCTTGATCTGTGAACCAGGACATGGATGTATTTGGAGTGCTATAGGCACAGAGTGAGAGACAAATTTTTTCACTGGTAAGTGGTATCAAGAATCAGTGGTAGGCGAGATCTTGAAATGCTTTTTTTTAGCAGAATTTACTTTTCTTCTCCTGGAAAAAAAAAAGTGTTAATTTATAAATCAGATTTCAAGTGATTCATGCAAGGGTGATAGAAATTAAGACAGGGGCTGGTTCCTGGCACCATTAAAGGCTGCTGGTGTAAAATTGTCATGTGCCAGTGATATATGACCAGTGAAACTCTTTCGTATGACATGTTACAAGCTGTTGCCATTCTATTTTCAGGGTTGCTATTCAAGGAGTGTTCCTTTACCTTGAGTCTTGTTACAATGGAGAGGAGCCTCTAACATCTTAGTTGTTCAAGCTCACCCCCACTACAAAGAGACTTCCAGGGAAAGGGATTGCCTGGGATGGCCTTTGTAAAGCCTGGGTCCCAACATGGTCCTCAGGAGCACAGAAGCATCCAGCTTAGGAGCCCAAGCCACTGGCATTGTCCTGTTCACAGCTTATTTGAACCCACAAATCTGACTCATGGAAAGAGTAAAGTACTGCTCCTGGAACAGATCATCAGGATACATCTGTGTAAAACGGATTTAAGGAGGTTTCAATGCAGGAGCAAAACCCTTGCATCTGTGGTAATTAGCCCTTAGAAAGGCATGTGGTGTAATATGCCTCTCAGTTATCATGTCCTCCTTTAATTGCTGCATTCATCAGTTGTAGGTATCATTAGGTCTCAGCCAATGACCCCTACTTGTTTTCTGGCCAAGAAGCTGGACACTGAAGCTTGTGTTCATCACTGACCTTTTGCATTAGCTCTCTTCTTCCTCCAGGAACAGCAGGGACCAAAGGCATCTCTACCCTTCACGGGAGCTGCTCAAGTGAAAAGAGCCCCAGGAGTAATAAAAGGCCACCTTCTTCTGTACCAGCTAATGCTTCTGTAATTAAAAAAGCAGGTGTTCAGTGGCCATTCTGTTTGCCTGCCTGCAAACTTGCAACACAGCTAGAGATGCCCAAGGTGCTGCTGTTTGGAAAAGCAGCAGAAGGACTCAGCATTCCTAATGACAGAGATATGTTTTCAAAAATACATTTCTTAGCATGACAGGCAAAGATGAAAGGGACCTGACGTGAAGTCTGAGGTGAAGATTTGCAGATTCCTGTTTCAAGAAGAGCAGCTGCCAGTTTTGTTTGTTGTTGGACTCATCCTCCAGTATGATACTGCAGACGTATAATGGGAGTATTTTTATTTGAAAAGAAGAAAAGCACCAACAGACCAGGACCCATCTTAAACAAGCTTCTGAGAGCTCAGTGTGATTTTCAGAGGAGGTGATTATGCATGGCTGCCACGGCATTGGATCAGAGCATGGCTATTCAGCACTCCTGACGGGAAGGCTAGATTGATCCTATGGGAGAGTGGATAAATTGAGTCAAAACACATGGCAGAGTCTAATTTCCAAGGGATTATTATAATCAGTAGTAACTCTATGCATTTGTGCATGTGTGTCCATGATATAACAAACAGCAGCATATATATATATATATATATATATGAATATATATAAACAATAATATCTACATACATGTATGTATGTACACATGAAAGCTCATATTGCTCATATGGCTTTAACAGCTGTAGTAGGGATCTTGTCAACATTAGCTACCAATATTAAAAGTCCTTTTATGTTTATGTCAACAAGGCGTTGAAATACTGTTCATCTGTAGCTTTAAAAATATAATCATAGCACTTCATTCAAGCTGAAGTCAAGCTGACTGTTTTAGTACAAAGCTGGGCACCTCATTGTAGCTCTGGCCATCTGCATGCATGCTATACTTAAAATGGAAAAAGGCCTCTGGGGAAAATGAACCAAATTCACCGTGTGTACAAGCAGCCATGGCTCCTTTGAGGTCTGTGGAATCTATTTGTTTACACCAGTAATGGACTTAATCCAGAGACCATTGTTCTTTATGAGACCTCACTTTTCTTTGTGTTTATGCCAGTGTAATTCCACTTTGGTAGGAATAATACTAATTCATATAAGTGGTGAAAAATTTTATTTTTGCTTTTCAGCATAGATACCAGATGACAACTTTCATAGCCTGTTTCCTTTCCTACTTTACTGTAGTTTTTCTGCAGGTGCTGTTCCTCTGATTTTTTACATTTACTTCAGATTTCCATTGTCTCAAAGAGAAGGCAACCAGGCATTCAGTGCCCATATCCACTACCTACTCCTTAGAGTGGATGTTTTTCCCCAGTTTTTCCTGATGCCAAGGATTGCCATGTTGCCTTCACCAGCATTTCCCTCCTGCCACCATCACAGCTACCACCATTCCAGCCAGGAAGGGCTGTGCTCTCCAGAAGTTCATTAATGCTACTTGTTAATTGCCCAAAGACTGGAGACAGAGGGGTTCTGTTTCATGTGTATGAGGCATCCCTTATCTTCCTTGTGGGTTGGCTGGGTAACCTGATTTTCCCTGGAGAAATAGCTTGCAGTTAATAACTAAGGTGATATCAATAAAACCAGGTCGAAAATAATAGTGTGGAGGTAGCAGGCAGCATTGTAGAGCATCAGAGCCAAACAAAATGGCTTAATATTTAGCAGCCAGGAGTGTAGACCACAACAAGGATAATCTCAACTCTCCCTATGATGCAATTATCAAAAGCACAAATCTATCTCTGCTCTTTTACTGTCAGACTTTGTGTCTCTGGACTTAACTTTGCACCCAGTGCCACCAAAACAATTACCTTTTTCCCTAAGTTTTGCACTCCCAAAGGTCAGTGGCAAAATAGGTGAACAGATTTGGACTGCTGATTTCATACAGGCTACTTAAAAGAGACCAAGCACACCGAGGGTGTGGTAGGAGAGGTTAAAGTACAAGCTGCCTTTCCTGAAAGCCTGTCCTCTCACCAACTGATGTAATTTCCCCTGATAGCTCGAGCATTAGCCCTCTCTTCAGTTTAAAAATGAGTCCCCGAGGAGCCTAAATTAAAGATGCCCATACAAAAGTGCAGGGCCTGACCTCTCACAGCTGCACCGGGCTAATAGTGATTCATTGTGCTGCTCCGTGTTACAGTCCAAGGGCAGAACAAGGGGGCAGGGGAGGGCTACGGAGGCATTTCAGGCTCCTGGTTAGCTCATTCATAGACATCTGGTGTCCCGCCTCCTCCTCACGCTTCGGTGCATCCCACCCCTATTGTAAAGAAAATCCACTGCTTTAGAGATCTGAGCTGCTTGGGCTGGACAAAGACCAAAATTAAATCCGCAGCTGCCCAGGAAGAGGCTTTCTCTGTCAGGGGTTATTATCGAGGATATCTGATGAGAGAGCGGAGCGGGGAACTCCCCTCACCTCTGTCAGTTCCAGTTACAGGTTTGGATGGATGCGTGCGCACATATTTGTCTTCCTTCACATAAATAACACGGGCCACTCTGCAGCTGATGTGGACTGTTGTGCCTCCACTGACCCAGTTTAGCTCCAGAGCTTTATGAGAGGTATGTGACCCACTGCACTCACCACGTTTGGCTGGACTCTGTTAGCAGCCTGCAGGAAACACTCAGTGTCACAGGGCAGTGAGGCCAAAATACCCTCATGGCAGCTCCTTCACCCTCAATGAAGTTGCATCAAGGGTAAATTTGAATTGACAAAGGCCAGGTCCTATTCTCACTTACCCTAGAGAGAACCTGGAATTGCACCACTAGTTCCCAAGGAGTTATTTTGGATCTACAGGGGCACAAGCATGAGCAGAATCTGGCACTAAGTTTAAAGGAGCAAAACAAAGAGAGGTTTATGCAAAAAGGAACAGCAGCAGGTGGCACATATAGGTTATATAGCCCCGGGTTTTGAAAGGAAAAGAAACATAAAGTTAATAGAAAACCTTTGTGGCTACTAAATATGTTTTATTCTTGAATCCCCTGTAGAACTGATCAGTCCCACAACTTACAAAAATAGATGCAACAGGTGTTAGTTTGAAGTCTTTTGTGCTTCATATTAAGGGCACTCATGAAAAGTTTATTGTCACTGAAACCTGGAGAAGAAAGCAGGATTACTGTGGAAAAAAATCTGCGCTGCTACACTAGAGCACATCTGAAGCCATGCGACCACGGGAATTTTAATCTACATCCCAAAAGCTTTGCATATCTCATCACCATTCCTGCTATCTCTGTCTAAATAGCCTCATGCTGACAACCTGACCTATTTAGTTGGTGGCTGCTCCTTCTGTTCTCTACATCTCATTTCTTCCAAGGCAATGCCTTGGAAGAAGATGAGAGTTGTTATCTGATTTTCTCTTGATTTCATTCTTTAATCTGATGTGTTTCCCGTGTTTTCTTGGGCACATCAACCAAATTGCAGCTCTTTAAGACGGTCAAAAACAAGTTGCTGCCTTGGGACTGACTAGCCTGGCTGCAGCATGGGGGTGTGAACATTACGCAAAGAGCAAGATAGGGAGCTGAGAGTGGGATTTCACAGCTGCTGTGGGGAACTGGATGACTGAATCCCATTAGGGTTGCAGCAAGGTTTGGCAACCTTGATCTTCCTGGCCTCCTTTGAAGAAGGCTCAGCACAAAGCTGAAGTTTAAATTTTGCATGAAGCAAGAGGCACTGCTACTCCCACAGGAGTGAGTACTGTTCATTGCTATTGCGGTAGCTGAGCTGGAGGCTGTGGAAGGATCCCCAGGCACAACTCCCATTGCCTTACATAAGGATATGAGGGACTATAAGGAAAAATAAGGAGAATTTCAAGCATTGTCAGAAGATATTATCAGTGTTGAATCTGTCCAAATCTGTCCAGGCAAATCAGCTAGAAAGGTAACTGCAATATATACCTGTACTTTGGAAGACTTGTACATGTTTATATTATATTTAAGAAATACTATAAATTATAAATTATACCATATTTATAAAAGTGATCAGTGTTCTTCAGAGATCCACAGGCACTTTAGCAAATGCTGTGTGAATTACTCCTGTGATCTCTTCAGTCACCACAGAAAGCTTGGTCAGCAGAAGCTGGCTTCCCTATGCATCGCTAGGGCAGCAAATGGGAAATTCTGCCCCAGTTTGAAAATACAATGGGATTTGGGACAGCAGTAGGCAGTTAATCAACATGTTTAGCCCAAAGATGGGCACTTCCAGACCTGTTCTACACAACATCTTCAGTAATAAAAGTTCTTGACCAATTATGGAATTGTTTTACCTTTAAAGTACATTTACTTTGCCAGACCGATGAGAAAGGGCTCTGATGTCTCAACAGACCAAGCTGCAGAATTAGGGGCTTCAGCGTTACATCTTGTCCTAAGGGTGCCACAGTGTTCCTTTGCCATCTGCTGCTGGAGCAGTGCAGGAGGGTGAACAGGCAGCGATGAAGCTCTGCACCCTGCTGAACCCAAGTGCCCTGGGAAGGTCTCCCACAGAGCTGCTTACTCACATTTAGACACAGAACATTGTTAGAGCATTGCAACAACGTGCTGGTTTTTTGTCATTTGCAAGCATGCAAGAGTTTTTTTTGATAAGTAAAAAACCTACTTTAAAATGGCTTAATGTTGACTTTGAAAAGAGAAAATTGAGTTGAACTGCCTTGAAATAGAGTGTTTGTTTTTAACAAATCCTCCAATTGAAAGGAGCAGAAGAAAGCAGGGCAAGAACAGACAGACCCCACAGATCCCTACTGAGGGTTAATATAAGGCAGAGCAATATTAAGATTCTCCACAAGAGACTCATATTAAAGAAAACAGTTGTTTTAAATAAACTTACTAGTAGAACCTGCATTAGAGAACTGCCAAAACACCCAACTTTTTTTCTCAATAACTGCAAAGAAGACTGAAAAATACAGACAGACAGAGGTTTCATTGTCAGAAATGTGCAAATAAGATAAAAATGTTGTTGCTGTTTTTGAAAGCAGCCTAATTGGTGGTCCTGAGCCTTTCACTGCACTTAAGATCTTTCCCCAGAGGGAATTTTCTTTAACTGCAAGGACTCACTCTGCCACACTGCACTGGAAACAATATGAGAAAAGGATTTCTTCCAGTGGTAAAAGCATTTCAGCGAGCACACTGATGAGGAATGTCTGGGATTTAAATACAGGGAAACCCAGAGCTGACAGCCTGGAACAGAGGGAGATGTAACAAGGCAACTAAAAAAAAAAAATAAATTACAAGTTAATTACAAACATGTGTAAAGCATAAGGCAAGAAAAAGAAAACAGGGAAAGAATGGCAAGGATCCCGTGGCAAAGTGACCGGTGGTGAGCTGTCATGCCCAAAGCCACAGGATGAGGCCCACAGCATTTATTGCTCACTGGAAGTAATTTTTCAAGTCAAGGAGCAATACTTCTTTAAGAAGGGTAACTGAAGGGTAACTGAAGCCCTCTTAAAACAAAAGTATCATTGAAGAGAGACTAATAAATCACCCAGTGACTAGATTTTTTCATTTGTAGTGAAAAACTCCTCTCTCAAACTATGTCGTTGTGTCAAGCCTGTCCCTGTGGTATTAACAAAGCACTTCAGGATGTGTTTATCTCTATTAAGTACAAACTTCAGGGACCTAAGCACTTCAAACTAGGTGTCAGCACTTTGGCTAGGAGTTTTGACTTACTGCTGGGAGCGTTAGCTGCTAGCCTGATCTTCCAGCCCCCCTTTGTCCGTATAAACCCATAGTAAACCCCTGCTTCTGCTTTCTGGATGCAGACTGGAAGAGAGGGAAGGAAAGAAGCTCCTCTGGGTTCCTCTGCCCAAATGTATAGTTAACCACACTCCCAAGCATAGGCTTTTGCCCAAACACTTCACGTATAGAGGAAGTTTGGGCTCATACTCAAGATACAGTAGAGCTGCACCCTCCAAAACTCTCTTCCTTTTTGCAGGCAGCAATAATGAATTTGGCAGGATTCATGTGGTGATGTACATTTGCTTGTTGCATTCTTGATTCCTTTTTGCAGGAATCAAGTGCAGATCTCTAGAGTCAGCCACCATCTCAAGACAAATTTACCTCTAGATTTTGTCCAGCAAACGTTGAAATCAGGGCTGCCACTACGTAATTCAGGCAAAAATGACAAACGCTGAACTTCACTTGCTATAGTACATCTTTTCTCAGTTCTCTTTTGCCAACACAAGAAAGCACACCTAGCTAGTCTTGAACGTGGATTGTGCAGTGAAGACTGTAAGCACTTAGATTTATTTCAATGCTCTTCAGGAGGAGGATAACTTTTTGTTATGGTGACATGAGAGAAATTGAAAGAAACAGTAAACAGCACTCCAAAGCCTCTTCTTAATAGATGTGTTTCTTTTTATAGTTCAAATACTTTCACAAAGAGGGATTTAGCTCTGTGCAACCATTTGAAACAGAAGCTCTGTTACTGAATTAATTTTATAGGTAAAGTAGTAAATTATAACAGTTCTAATGACTGTGAAATAGTAAACCTAAGGAAACTGAAGAGCTCTGTGAAGGCAAGAGAAAGCAAATCAGGATCTGAACAAAGGACAAAGTAGTATGACTTAGATTAAGCCTTTACTCTAACTGTTTGAGGTTTGGGGCAGACCTTCACATGTACAAGCGCTGCATCACTGAGCCACAATAAGTAGGGAGTCAGCATGAGTTCTGCAAGGGGCAGGTCCCTAAGATGTCATATGAGACACACAGTTCTCTGCCAAAAGTATTTGCAGAGCACCCACTACAACAGCAAGATTACATGTGAGTAGTGATCCCCCAGACCAGATGAACAAATAATGAAACCTGTATGCAACCCCTCACCCTACCCTTGGTCATTCCTGTAAACTTTGGTGAAAGTACATCACTTCTAGAGAATACAAACATGTGATTTCTGTCTTGCATTATGGAGCTGCCAGCACTTCTGGAGAACTTAGCTGCAATGCTTGAAGTCCTTGATCTTATTCCTTGACCTGAACCAAAAATTATTTTTAAGGGTTGTATTTAACAAATAATACCACTATCTATTGCCAACTGCATTTTAAGTATTCCCTGTCCATACTGAAAGAATGGAGAGAAGAAATAGAAGATTCTTTGCCTTGGGAAGATTCGTAAACCAGTAAAGCTCCCAAAGCACTGGAAAATGTATCATGGGGCTGGAGGCTGGAAAGCAGTATGAATCTATTCTAGTTGGTACTTGCAAATTTTGTTTTGTAACTGAATTCTTTACCTTCCCCTATCCCTGTCCCACACACAGCCACTCCAATGACTAAGGAAATCAAGAGAGAAAGATCAATGTCCATGGACCTTGGATCTTATTGCATGAAAGATGCGATTCCACAGAAGGCAGGGAGGGGAGGATGTAGAAACACCTAAAGTTAACATAAAAATGTTAACAGGTGCTGTGGTTGCCACCAGCCACCTTGGACTGGTGGATCTCTCTGCTGTGCCTTACTGCTTTTGCACACCTTGTCTTTCTCCCTCTTCTTTCTTGATCAGTACCTTTGGGCAGGGCAATTCATGTCTTTGAGCAGGGAGATTACAGTGGACAGAGGGAGCAGTGACACAAAGGACAACTGTAGCCTGCAGCCTCACTTCCTACAGCTCCACAGCTGAATTTTTCCCTGTGTTGTTACCAGATAACTCAAGTGTGCATGTGTGATAACACACTCTAAATGGTGTACATTTTCTCATGACCTGACTTAATCAAAAGAGCTTCCCTCTGAACCCAAAGGAAGCCATGAGAAGTCATCCCACAGTTTCTACAGCTGCTGCAGCTTTAAAACCCCAGTGACTTAGGGAGGAGGTACAGGGCTGTTTCCAGTAGTGTCCCCAACCTGCAGTCACTGGGAGGCTGTGACATTCTTCTGGAATGCTGTAATGCAGTTTGATCACTGAACACATTCAACTACAGAGGTACTTTTCATGGCTCTAAGAGGTTATTATCACCTCAATTAATTATCTGTAAGGATTCAGACTCTGGCAAACCTTAATTATCCTTCCATCAATCTCATGCTCACAAAAGCTTAGTAGGGCTATTTTTAGCAGTACAAATATCTCCTTCCTGAATGGAAAAGCTGCTCTTTTACTTGCATATCTTATTTTTAAATGTTAAACACATTAGACAGAACCAAGAGGTTTTTTTTCCTCTCTTAGAAACCATCCTAAGAATGTGTCATCCTTAATGGATGTGCTAAAAACAATACCATCTTCAGACCTGAATGTATGATGTTAGAAATCTGGTATGGGGACGAGGCAAAAATTATCAGAATGGGGTGCTTGAAGTCCACGTTTAATCCTACAAAATATGTGACTGGGAGAGTGGTTTGGTGCCCAGAGCATTCCAGTGGACAGATGCCTAAATAAGTCTTCTCATCCAGCGCCTGTTAGGATAGGGTTTGAACCTCTGGGCACTGGCATTATATGCTTGATGTAGGAATAACAACAGCTTCATTCATTCAGAGCACTACGTTCATCGTCCCTTTTGTTTCTAGCTCTGAGGGTCGTGATGGGATCTCTCAAGGCATCAGCTGAACATGTACCAGTGTAGCTACTCTGCCTGAAACTCCAGGCAGCTGGAAACAACATTATCAACTGTCCCTCAGTGAGGTGTTTACTCTGGAGCTTAATGATGAGCATTGGACTGTCTCAGTTTGAACAGAAATAGCCAGTAAACATGCCCTGAGGCCCAGCCTGCTTCCCCGACACCATAAACCACATTTGTTTAAACCATAAACCATATAAGCCAATACTGTCGTCTCTGATAATGTTCTTATGCTGCTGTGTCCAGTCCCTGAGAAGGGAACTTGAGAAATGAAAGGCTTGCTCAGTACGGGAAGATCTGTTAGCTAGTAGGTATTCTGGTAAGCAATTCTGATGCACTCATAGGAAAGGAGAGGATTTTTTGAGCTTGAGGTACTGGAAATCATTGCTGGGTGTGTTACACATTTTTCTCTGTGCCTTTGGGTGAATTGCTTTGGCCTTAATTTTGTATCAGGAAAGAAAAGAGGAGTGTAGCTACTGACTTCAGTGGGATGTGGATCAGGACCCTTGTCGCTCCGTAATTTTTAAGTTTCCCATCTGTGTGAAAATTTTCTTTTAAAACCTCACTGTTTCAATTTACAGACTTTGAGCACTCCACAGAGGTTGTCCAAGAGAAGCTTCCCAGGCTGCACAGATTGGAAGTATCCTGCTGCCCTTCCCAGGTCTCTGGCTCACAAGCACACCATCTTGCAGGTTTGATCTCACTCCCTTGCAAGAGCATTTTGAGTTTCCAGGGCAGGGAAGTACTCATCCCTAAGGTTTTTTGGCCTAACTGACACCAAAGTGTGAACTATGCAAACACACTCTGGGAACTGCAATGTTTTGGTTTTATGCCACTAACAAGGATGTCCATTATCTACGTTTCGATCACGGCTCTTGCAGTGCTCTCTCTAAACAAGTGGCTCTGCAGTGGCTCTCATCTCATCTGGTTTTGCTTGTGATTTCAAATTATTACTGTAAATCAGTTATAATGTAAGCATAATATTCTGCATCTCCATGCTATGTATATCCTGATGTGAAGTTTGGTGACAAGGGAGAAAAGAGGGGAAAAGAAAACATTATCAACACTTTGTTTGAAAGTCAGAGCAATAAAAAAAACCCTGAAAGTTTCAAGGCAACCCTGATTCTTTCTCCACTTGTTATGTTTTCCATCCTTACTCATAACTCTAGGATTCCTTCCCAACTCCAACCTAAGCAATATTGACAGGAAGGGATTATCCGCTGGAATTTGACATATTTATATCTAGAGAGTGCCAAAGGAAAGTCTTTCTGAGTGGAACAAAGCCAGCCTTATTTGAACCAGCTTCTTCCTCTAGAATTGTAGATGGACATCAGGGTGAGGCCCAGGAATTAATTGTGTGATAAGTATTTCCTCAAAACTATTTTTTTCTAAATAGTATACGCAGTAAAATGAGAAATTGCCTCTTTGGCTTTTATTCCTCTCACAGTGAAACTGGAATCACTTGAGAAAAGATTTGTCCCCTTGATGCTAAGCACAGCATCGAGATAGCATCATGTTGGAAAATATTTTGAGATGTATTATTTGCATATCCATGGCAGCCAAGGGAACACCTGCTCCATAAGCTCCAATATAAAAAAAAAAAAAAGCAGAGTTCAGGGGTCTCTTTGTCTGAGGTCTAGCAAGCTACAACTGTGATGCTGTATTAACTCTGAATAGCTCCGGGCTTTAGTATTTGCATTATAAATGCAGGAATTATCGAGCTCTGCTCACATAAAGAGATTTGCAAGTTCTTTCACTTTCTGAGTGCATGAGCAAGCACTGACTCCAGAGAAGTTACATTATATTCCAATAAATTGTATACTAGACACTCTGGAGAGGGTTTGATATGTGAGCAAGCAGAAAATACACTTCTTGCTTTGGTGTCCAAGGCAGAATTGCCCTTTGAGCATCCCCGGTCAGTGTTAGACCAAGTGGGTTCTTGGGCAAAGGAATCACTTTGTTTGCTGTTTGACCATCTCATGCCTGGATTTACAAATAATTGTGCACAAAGTCTTGAGCGTAAATATTCTGACTCTGATCTCTGGCATTGGTGCATTTCTGCTCATGGCTGGCAGATGGTGACACTGATTGAAATGCACACAGAAAGGCCAGCAGCAATGTGCAAGCACTCAGAGGACCAACAGGGATTATTCTTATCTCACAGTGCAAAGTATCACATACAGATGATATTAAACCCAAAACAGCTGCACCTTCCCCTTACCTAAACATTTATAAACCAAGCAGGTGATGACACAATAGAGTAATAAAGCAGGAGAGCATTAAACACGGCACATGGGCGGGTGCCGCGGAGGGACCTGGGGAGGGAAGTGGAGGGGGAGCTGGCACCTGTGCTTTGCCAGCCGAAGGCGCCAGGCCGGGCATCTTCCCGGCCCCTGCCCAGAGAAGGAATTCCAGAGGCTCGGACGGGCGGGAGCACAGCCCGCCCGCCGCCACCGGGGGGCGCCCGCCGCCCTCCCCCGAGCGGGGCCGCGCCCTCCGCCCTGTGCACGGCCGGACGTGGTTCGCCCTTCACTTCATCCCCCCTTTCCCTTCAATCCTCCCTCCGCTTTTCCAAGGTCTAAACTGGCCCAGTTGTTCAGTCTCTTCTCTTGGAATATCTTACCTTCGATCATCTTCATTCTTCTCTTGGAGGGTCTCTCCAGCCCAGCCGCTCCTTTCCTGCAGCGCTTCAAACTGGACGGAGACTGCCCTTGGCAGATGTTTTTGGGCTGCTGTGGTGTTTGTACATCTCAGACAGACTTTTCTCCCATGGTCATTAAACTTCTCAGCACCTTTGTTTACAGTACCAGCTATGTCAAATAAGATGGTAAAAAGACTAAATCACTAATCCATGTTTTAATGAAACCTCTAACACACACATTTAGGCCACCAGACCACCCATCTTGGTTATTTCACTTGAAGCAGTGGTTGAAACCCCGCTGGGAGAAGTCCAGGCAGCAGCACAAGATTTATCTCCACCACATTTGCAAACACAGATATTTGGACAAGCCCTTTCAAGAGTGATCAAGTCCACAGTGCCTCTGCAATGGTTTCTCCCTTCAGGAGAGATGAAAATGAAGGCAGACGTTAATGAACCGGCTCGATCAATACCTCATCAATCAGGTGGACAGTTTCAGTTGAAATTTGTTACCGAAACAGCACATTACTGATGAACTAATAATATAAAGGAACATTAGCAATGCAATGTCTTGCTTGAGACCTTCTCTACTGCTTTATTACAAAGTGTAAGAACAACAGGAAAGAGCAGCACTGGGACTGCATGCGCTCTGTGAGCATTTAGGAGGGAATTAGAAAATGTTTGTATTGGATGAAAATGTCAAGCCAGATCTAAAAGCTGAACTTCCAGCCTGCCAAGGGATCCTTGTCTCTGTGCCTGCCTCCAGACATGTCATTATTTATGGAGAATTATTATCCTTAGTGAGATAAGTCATTTCAATAGCTTGCCATAAAAATTAAGTTACTGGAAGTGTAAATATTAATTTTTTAATCTTTGAGATCAAATACAGCTCAGCCGCACTGCTGGCTTTACAGCCTAAGTTCCATTGTCATGCAGCTACTACCCTTTAAAGTCACTTTGTGCCCTTTGCCAGCTTGTTGTCAACATACTGTATCAAACACCTTTAGATGCAAGGGCGTGGGTGCTCACCTGCCTTGTTGAGCATATGTATTTTAATAACAATTAGCTATTTCTGTGACTTCAGCCTCAAGAATTGCCAGGATATGATGATGCCCATACTCCTGAAAACACCCTTTCCCAAACTTTTGAAAGGCAGACATACATCATGAACCTGGTATCAGTTTATGGTCCTTACAATCCAGCATTCAAAGCTAAGCAAAAGGAGCAGCTTTGGAAAGATTGCACAGGTTCTTGCTGTACACTGTTTCTGTTCTACATGCTTTGGGCATGGAGAAAGTCTTACCAAGGCCTTGCTGGTGGTGTCTGACATGGCACTCATTCATTGCCTAGATCATGTATTTCACACCTCACAACCACCATCTTGGGCTTCCAAGCCCAGTAGTCAACATTGCCACGTTGATCTGACTCAAGCCCCATTTTCAAGCCTAGGCTTGTAACCACAAGAGGTAAGAGCACCTCCACATTTCCCCATGGCAGCTGAGACCAATTATAGGGCTGCAGCACATCTGCTGCTTCCCCAAGCCCTCTCCTGTACCCCACTGGAAGCATCCTGGGAAACACAACAGTAAGTAAGCAGCGATCAAAAAAAAAAGTGCAAAGAATATTCCAAATGTTTATTATGTATTAAAAATACTGCAAATAAGCCATACAGTTCATTTCACAGTAACCTAAACAACGTTGTTCAAGAACTCGAGAAGTCAACAAAGAACAGTGCAGTTCCAACAGTGACAACAATGGTTACCTTAATGCCATGGGTCCCTCTTCCTTTTCTGTTCACAGTGGGAACAACACTAGATATGGCTGAGTATCTTATTTACCTAGGAGAACTCCTTTTCACCGGTGCTGTTCCCACAAGCACATTACTTCTGGGAGATGCCATTTCTAGGAATTCTTCATCTAACACAGTCAAGGATCTATCTAGTGCAGGCTGAGGTGGGCACGATGCCCATGACCTATTTCCAAGGTATCCATGTGCACACTCCTTTACCAATTCTTTGGAAAAGTTCAAAAGTAAACGTGAAATATTAGAAATCCTCTCCAAAAAGACAGAAACCCAAAAAACCTCCATGACAAAGGGGTTTTTAAAAGAGCATCTAGAGAATTATGACACTTTCTCCTCACTCTCAGCCATCTCCTAGAAGGATCCTTTGCTATGAATGCCCCAGCCTGATGACAAAAATGGTGACAAGAATCAGGCACCAAGTCCTGAATACGTAACAAGAGTTCAGGTCACTGTCAGCTGTGTGAAAACTTGGAAACATATATGCCATAGAAGCAATTCTGCTGATTTCATGGTGATTTTCCTTCTTGTGTGTTTTGGAGTGTATTATTATTGTTGTTAGCATGCTTGTTATATATGGAACACAACGGGTGGAATTTTGGTCCTTCTCTCTCCTCATTCAAATTTCTGATCATTTTTACAGAGAAATCCTGTATGAAAGACCAAATTAGGCCTTCCCAGGAAAGACACAGCTTCATCATGTAAATGGTCTAAAAATATGACAAAACTATTACTGTACCCTCTTGAAATTAATCCCATCCTTCAGATGTCCCTTCCAAGCACCGGTCTTCTGCACCAGCAGCTGAAGATGCTGGCAAAGAAGCCTGTTATCAGAAAGAATCAACCTCTCCAGTCACTTATGGAACCCATCTCTTAGGCCTTAGCCCCAGGCAATGCCACTTACCTCAGACTTGTGTTAGCTCCTTGGTACAGATTAAGGATTCACAGAAATCTAGTACAGTTCAGCTGACACCTGGTAAACTGGACACATGGTTGGTTGAGTCCCCAACTCCAGAAACAGATGAGGTGCTTCAAACGTGCTCCCCACTTAAGTTTACCACAGTAAACAGTTAAAGACAGGGTGTAGTTTTGCTCATTTGTTTCTGAAGCCAAAACATACCAGTAAAATCCTCAGTGTGTACAGCAGTGTGTACAGAGCAGCTGTAGCCCTTCTGTGTGGGATATCTGGTGTCATAGTGTGAAACACCTTCATGCCATTAATTATGTGCCCATGCTAACGAGGCTGTAAAGCCTTGGTTACACCATTACAGTTACAGCGGTACAACTTTATAGAGAAGATGAGCCCTTAGAAACTCAACCCCCAACTAACTCATGTTTTCTTAAAACAGAATTTAAGGAGCAATCAAACAAACAACAAAAACCCCCAAAACACTACACAGAGGAGATATAAAGGAAATAAGCAGAACTGTCTCTATTATTATTCTCATTCTCTTTGGAGGTATCAAATTGCTTTTAAAAAGAGTAAAAAATGGGGCATACAAAAGCTATTTTCCTTAATCCATTATGTGCCCAAGAAGCACTGCTGCCTAAACTTTTTCATGTATTTTTTCTACTTTCACAAACAACCTTTCCAGATCATTCCTCAGGTCATCTATTGAGCTTTTCACAGACTCTAAGTTGTTCTCATTACTTTCTATTTTCACTGAGTAGGCGACTAAACTATCCACTGCAGTTCTTATCATTTTCAAATCAGAATCCACCTGGCTAACAGAAGATCTCAGTTCATCCACAGAGCCTTCCACAGAAGAAAACTTTTCAAGGTAGCCTTGAGAATGCGCTTGACCTGCCTGAAGATTTCCTTGATCCAACAAAGTACTAATTTGCTTCTGGACATCCTGGAGAGCACTGGAGGATGGCAGGTCACTGATACTTTTCCTTAAGTTTTCCACGTCATTGTACAGCGAGGTCTGTGCTTCACCAAGACTTTTCAGAACATCTGTGACTGAAGTTACATCCGTATTTGAGAGACCCTGAAGGGTACTAATGCTTTGTTGTAGGGTACTGAGTTTATTCTCATATTCTGCCTCCTTAGAAAAGAAAGATTGCAGCTTTTCACTGCTTTGAGCAACAACAGAAGTTAGAGACTCCAGGCTGTCTTCTATATGCCTCAAGCGAGACTCCAGTCCTTCACTGTTCTTCCCAAAAGTTTCTAATGCTCTTCTGAAGAGTTCATTATCTTCCCATTTGTTGAGGTCAGCTTTAACTTGCAGTAAATCTTCATCAAGTCTTTTAATGTCACTAGGGAGCTGCATAATTGAATCCTCAGCTCTCAGAACTTTCTCTTGTAAAGCTTTTAATGAAAGGTGCTCAGTGTCCGCAGCCTCTTTGAACTTCTCATGTTCTTGTTTGAGGTTGACTAGCTCTTTCACTTCAGTATACACATCAGACTCCATGGAGTCTATTGTACTCTTCAAGGTCTCTATGTCCTTTTCTTTGATTTTCATGGATGCTTGCATCTCATCAAAAGCATCTTTTAGCACCTTAATTTCATGTTTATACACATCTGCCTGTTCTAGTGAACCAACCTTTGTTTTCATATTGTTGATTTCATCTTGGCTCCTTTGCTGGACTTCAGTGAATACAGCAATGTTATCATTTATAGACTTTGTTAGCTCTGTTAGTCTCTCTTCCACTGTGTTTTCCAGAGATGTGAAGTCTCGTTCCCTTGCATCCTTCACCATGTGGATGCCATCAGACAAGTCTTTCAAAATTTCATTTTGCAGCTTCTGAAGCACTTCACTGATCCGGTTTATTTCACTCTCCCCTTGTTTAACAGCCTTCTCGGTAACCTCCTGCTTCTGCTGCACAATTTTCATAATGGATTCAAATTCTCCAAATGTGGTTTGAAGAGAATGTACCTAAAACACAAATACACCCAGTTAATACCTGTAATTTCATCCTTTCCCTTTTTGTCCAAGATCCTTATAACCCTTGTTACCAAATGAAATGATCAACTTGCAATCCTTCATGCTCCCTGCCTGAAGTGACCCTATGGCACACAGGTATGGGAGGCATAACAAGTCCGGCTTCTAGAGCCTTACAGCTCTATCATAGATACATATCTCTTCTGTTGAGGATCCCTGGCCTCACTGACCTGTCACAGATGATCCAGCAAATCCACGTCAGTGAAAAAGGAATTCAAGTCTCCAGACTTTGCATACAGACCACAAGTCCATAAGGGAGGAAAGGGAGGGGGGAAAAAAAGCCAAAAGAACATCTGGCATCAGCTTCTGAATATAGAAAAGCTGGGATTACACTTTATCAGGCAATAATAGCAAAGTCCAATTCCTGACCGTGAAAAAGGAGTTTCACAGTAGACAAGAAAGAGAGACAGGAAAAATTAGGGGGAAAAGGGAGTTGGGATGGACTGAGGAATGGGAGCAGTAATCATGACATTTTACTGCTCCTAGACACCAATGGCGACACAATAGATCTTTCTTGCTAAGTATTTTTTAAGATAAAAAAATGAGAAAGGCTTTAACGTTCTAAATACTTAGTACCTCCTTATTCTCACTCCTGCATGCACCCACATGCTCTCAGTGAACAGGGCTCCTGCATGTACACTGGCAGAGAACAAAGGCGTAGCAGCTGCCAAGGGGCCTGCCTTGCATCTAGCTCAGGTTAACAGAAAGTTGCTACCACCGGATCAGGTAGGCTGTTAAACTTCCCAATTACAAAAACTACCTTTACAAGTAGTTTTAGTAGCAGGAAGAGGGAGAACGTCAAGGGGTGAGTGGCCACCACATTAATTTACTTTCACATTCAAAGGGTAAGATCCAGGCCAGAGAAGAACACATTACTTCATTTTGAGGCCAAGCAGAGTATCAGCCTTAAGACTGGTGGGTGTGTGGGTTGTACCTTTTTCAACTCTGTAAAGCAACATAAGAACTCCCACTGGCTGCACAGGAATCCATCACACAGAAGATACCTCGAGGCAGGATGGCAAGTGCTGAGTAATGCATGTTGCCTTGCCTCATGCTACTCCCTGTGTCTAAGGGGTATATTAATCAGTGGTGCCACATGCACTGCCATGTTTACTGATTAGATACACAGCTGGAGGGGTGGTTTTATTTTATAAATAGAAGTAAGTATATTTTATATGGTCCTAGAAAGAAATATACAGAGCTGTCTTTTTTTTCTTTGCAACTGAAGGAAGCTCTAGCAGTTCTCAGTCTGACTCTGAACCTAGAAATTATTTTCAAAAGACCTAACAGAAATTCCTAACTAGAAATTAAGTTATTTTTATGTATTTTTGCAAAGCCCTGGCCAAATCCTCTTTAGTTTTCATGGAAGTCTACACTGTGTAAGGATTGTAGAGTTTGCCATGAGATTTGCCCTTGCTTCAACAGATCACTCCAGTTTGAGGAATACCCATAAAGGTGACTTCTTTTTTCCACACTCTTCTGTAAAAAGGTTTCCGACGATTTTGCATTCCCCACACTGGTATTCTCTAGTGCTCCCATACCAAACTAGAAATGAGCTAAGGGGAAGGGGTGGAGAAGGTAGTACTACATTGCAGCTGTGCACATTGGAGAAGGTAGCACTGCTATGCACATTGCTATGCACATTGCACCAGCCATTAGACTGATCTACCAACCTCATTTTCATTACATCTTAGCTGTCATTCATTCTGATTCTTTCCACAAAGAGGTTTTTCTGTATCACCATAAATGGACTTTAGAAATCTTACAAGAGGGCACAGGAAAATTCTCCCCCTCTTATGACAGAATTTATTTTCTTTGATGCACTCCAATTAAATCACCCAATTTGTATTTGCAAGTAACTACCTTCAATTGTCAGCCTAAGAAAAGGCATCAGAAATAGCCAGAATGCTCCACAGGGCCAGGTCCCTGCTGCAATATGACTGACAGAGACAGATCCCATCGCTCCACAGTGGAAGTACTTTATACCTGCTCCTCCACTGCCTTCAGGCAATGCTCATGGTGTAAAAGTTGAAGCTATTCTCCTACACTTCCAGCTGGACCAGCCATTTGGAGATCAGTGAGCTCTGATATAATTAAATTGGCCTTCAAATTAGACCAGCTTCTAATCTGATCTGTCCTAACCAAGAGCCACCAGGGCCCAAAGCAAACCCCTTGCATAAAAGGGGTAAAACTCACAACTCCAAAGCAGTAGTTCATATTCACTGCGCAGTGGTTTGTGAGTGCACCTGCAGGTGAGTTTGCCTTTTGTCATGCCTGGCTGGTAAGGTTTGACACCACAGCCCTTGAAATATTTAACATCGCAAATAGGACATAAAAATGTACCTACAGGTAATGACTGTGTCTTCTCTAACTGGTCATATTGTCTTGTGTTTAAACACCAAACGACCTTGGCCTCTCTGAGAATGGTGCTATGTTAAAGACTAAACTTCCATATCATTTCCTTTCTCCTCGATGTGTAAAGCAGATGAGTTTACATAATGCTTACTCCTGACAGGAGCTCCCTGTAGTCAAAGACTGAAGGGAAAAGCCGCACAGCAGCCTGCACTGACCACATTCTGCAAGTACAACACAGGATTCTACACCTTTGTAAAGCAAAGAAATACAGTCTGGTCTCCTCTCCTTCAAGTACATTCTTCTGTAAAGACAACACTAAACTACAGCAAGCAAAGCTTTCAAGGTTACATCGAAACTCTGTGTGACCTCCTTCGCCCACCTTTTATTCTTGCACTACTGTATGTCTAACATCAGCCATCTGCTGTACACAGGCAAGTAAGTTTCAGTTCTCTTTGAAACCGACTATTTATAAACTTCCTAGAATATAGGAAGTTTATAAATATACCTATATTTATAGTATGTACTCTCCTAGAATATGTAACACGTACCTATGGTTTTCTGCAATGACATGGAGATGGAAGGCAGCAAATTGTACCCATTCCTTTGCTTGGAAGGGCTTATATATTGCACATACATCTGGGTTCTATACTCACATATTACAGTTTTACATCTTGTAATCGCAATTTCTTCCTTCCTACTAACAGTCCATAAAAATGCCTTAAAAACTAGTAAAAAGCAACCTTCGCTAGTTCCAGTCATGGCCCTGTCAACAGTGAGTAAAACCCCCAGGATTTAAAATTAGCTTCAGAAACAGCACTATAGCCCTGAATTTTACAACCCCTTTGCCCCCTTCACGCAAGTTTTCCTTTTCCTTCTTGTTGTATGGGAGAGGAAACACCGAGACTGACCCTACAATCTCCACGTGGGCAGGCTGCTGTGCTTGTGGAAGTACTACCAAAGAGGATCTCTGCCAGTGCCTGCCCCCTCTCCCTGTCCCCCCATCACCAGCCCAGGCCCAAGCTCACGGGGAACACAGGGAATCTGGATGGTTTGCCGTGCTGAGAGCAGTCAAGCTGAGACAAGAATTTCCTTTTCTTTGATCTGACTCAGTCATAACTTTACATACTGCCTTCCAACCAATTTAACTACTCCCTAGACAGGAGCTTGGTTGCATGTTGATGATATGCATTCATAGATGCCATTTTTAAAGGCTTTAGGCACCCTAAGATGTACTCAGATGGGCAGTGCTGTTTGTGAAACTCCAGCTGAGAGGCTAGTCAGGGCCTGAGTGAAAAAAATGAGAAAGGAAATGAGCATTTATTTCACTTCATTTGAGCCACACCCTGTGCCAACAACTTCACAGCTCTTCCAGGGTCCTGGACTGCCTTGGACACTGCGTCTCACTCCCTTGGCCGGAGACAGCAGCAGGAACGTGGGAGGCAGGGTACAGCAGAAGCAGTGTTTCTGGCACAGCCTCTGCTGTTCGGTGAAGCTGACTTGGGGTTTGTTTTCTAGAGAGTGTGGAGACATCGAGACAGGACCCTGCCACGTCTGACGGCGCTGCCACATCGGCACATACACCTGCCCGCTCGATGCGGCAGCTGGGTTAAATGATTTTCGGTCCTCGGAGATACAGAATTACGGGCCGCAGGCTCTCTCGGAACGGCAGGTCTGCACTGCTGCCAACACGTAAGCGTGCGGGCTGCATTCCATAAAATGGCTTCAGGCCCAGGCCCTGGAAAAGCGAGCTGGGGGCTGCGGCCACCGCCGCGGGGTCCCGTCCCGCCCCGTCCCGCCCAGCTCCGCCGCCTGGCAGGGATTCCTTGCTGCACTGAGGCCACGTTTGCAGGCACGGGGGAAAACGCGGCCCTGACTCCATCTGCCCCTCTGATGCCATGAGAGCATCTTTGAGGGAGCACAGAAGGCGAGGGGAGGGCGGGGGGGGG
>NW_020884873.1:13141973-13409019 GCF_003945725.1 Corapipo altera
GTGTTGCTGAGGATCCTTATGCAAGGGAACTGGGTGGGCTTGAACCTGCAATTTTAGGGCGCTGGTAACAGAGGTATGGGTATGGGTATTCTGCGTGGTGAAAAGGGGAGGAGAAGGTGCACTACACCTCTCTTCAGGTGAAATGGAGATATCATATGGGAATTACTTTAAAACTTCTTTTGAAAATCTCACAGATTTTCCAGCATCACAAAGAGCTGCTTAAACCCTTTTGAGAAACTGAGTAGTTTTGTCTTAAACTGTTATCATAGACTTGCTTGATTGTAGAAACTTGAAAAATACAACATAAGTCTCCTTCTGCTGTCTGTCTGCTGCTTTGGACCAGACTATAAGACAGGTGTTAGCACAGAAAAATGTAACTGTTTCAAAATTACATCTTGAATTCATCAGTGTTGTCCTTTAGCCCAAACTGGCTAATGTAGTGACTATTGTCTAACAGGCATCTAACTGCATCTAACTGCTCTGCCAGATCACTGATGAGTTTTAGGGTGTTTTGGGTCTAGACCCTTAATCACTGATGGCTTATAGGGAAAGATTTTTTTGTGCCCTTTTATGTGAAGTTGTCCACACATGCACAGTGCAGGGCCAAGGTGTGTCACTTCATCTGATTATTGTAACTGGGTTACGATTCTGTAAGTGAGTCTTAATTTTTACAAGAAAGGACTGGGACATATTTTCTTTTAACCTTAATAGATAAATTGCAGGCAACAGCAATACAGATTTTTTAATATACTAGCTGATGGAGTAGATTGCATTTGTATTTGCTTGGCCTTCTTCACTTCTTTAGTCCGCGTGCTGATGTCTCATTCACTGTTCTCTCTGAAACAGGAAGCCAGATTTATCCTCCTGTTCAGAAACTCTGTCTCATAATGTGCCTGAAAATTCAAAGGAAGATGCATATTGGAAGTTGCTATTTTAGAGTTTATAGAAGATGACTTGCAATCATATGGAGTCTGCATGTTGCTGGAAGCTTCTGTGAAGCACACGAATACAGGATTCTGGACCTAAGACAGTGCTGTAACAGCATCCAATGTAACAGAGTTTGTACTGGAGAATCCTAAAATTCTAAATCCTAAAAACATGCTAAAAATCTTCTCCACTGATTGGTCCCCACACTTCCCCGTGTTTCAAACAGAAAATAGAGCAGAATAGAATAGAATAGTCTGGGTTGGAAGGGACATACAACAATCGTATAGCTGAACTGCCTGATCAAGGAGACTACTCAGTTTCTAGCATCTCCTTCCTCCTATCCGATAGACATGCTGAGTAGTAAGGGTGTCAGGATGGACTCTCAAGGACTTTTGAAAGCTGGCTTTCATAGCATTACAGGACAATCATTCAACAAAGTATGCTGATCCCATATCGTCCCTTTCTTTCATGATTATTAAGACCAGAGAGGCTTCTATAGCAGACTTCTATTACTGCCTGTGCCTCACATTCTCTCAGGGGTTTCATGACTAGGATCATGCAAATCAATTTAGACCTGGGCTAAAAGCAAACAACTCCTAGACAAATAGTAGAAATGGTGATAGTTTCAAAAGGATTTGTTGTTTTTTTAAGAACAACGCAACAAAAAGTTTTTGGCAGTTGGTTTCTCCCTCAGACATGCTATCCTCTTCTGTATTTTAATGTTTCTATCTAAAGCTAGCTTTTAAAAAGTCTGTTTGTATCTGTTAATATTTGCCCATATTAAAGATTTGCTTTTGTGTGAGACAAAAGCAAATTCTGTTCAAGACACAGGGCCAATGAATGAAAATAATGCTTTAAGGCTCTACTGGGCTTCTGGGCAAAGATCTTAGAAATGTAGCTTCAGTGTCTCTTAAGTCATAAAAATCTCAGTAGCAACAAGCTCTTTTCAATCCTACACCTAGGGTGCTGAATTGCTGGTGCAAATTCAATTAATTTCCTTCTCATGCTTTTAACACTGAAATGTTTGGCCAAGAGGCATTCCACAAGTGGAAGTTCATTACATTAATATGTAACTCCTCACAAGATAAAAACTTGAGGTGCTAATGTGTCTGTTTCTCTATTTAATTACAGCAAGAAATTAAATCAAGTTTTGTCTTGGAAGACCTTTTCTTGGTCTTTCCTTTAATTACAGTACATTCTTTATATAGAGAGATTGCATATAGATATGTATAAAACTTTAGGCTGAGTATTATTTAGAGACAGGGAATCTTAAAGCTAGCAGGATGACAGCCCCTGATGGCAGCCCGGCCATGGAAATACAGTTCCATTCAATACTTCTGCCAAGGCCTAGGGTCTGTACACGGTGTTCTAATCAGTAACTACTAGAACGGGTTATAAGAGGAGAATTTCTAGTGAATTGTCTCAGGTATCTTGTCAGCACAATTCTGTCAAATGCACAGACCTGAGACCAAAAGTCAGTAGCTGTAGAGGATGTTGGAGTGACTGCAGGTTATGGCCACTACAACAGAACTGGGTTAACTGATTGCCTGACCCTTACAAGTAACAGAGAGCTTGCATGGGGTCAGGAGTTGTCTTAAATACATCCCAGAGGTGGCTGGAGCTGATAAGAGGGGGCTTGCACTAAAAGAGATGAGGACCCCTCAGAATACTCATCTTGCTCAATAGCATGAGAACAGAAATCTTCAGCAGCAAACAGAGCAGCCTGGGAGAGCTACAATAGCAGAGTTTCCACAGTAAAGATCTAGCCACAGCCTTAGTTGTTTCACACTTTATGAGAAGGGGGATATTGGATTTCTATTTAGAAAGGGCCTAGAAAGGCCAGGATTTGTAGCAGTACCCTAAGACCCAGGATTTTAGCTCTGAAGCCGTTTATTTCAGAGTAAGAACTGAGCCATATGGACTGCATCAGAGACAATAATCAAGAGGATGACCAATGTTAAGTATCAAGGGATGTAAATCTCTTTCAGGTAGTAAGGCAGCATAAGTAACTCATACCATTTCTCCTTCTCCCACTTGGCTATGACAAGGAAGAAGTTAGTGATGTACTAACCAAGGCTTTTCTCAACATGGAATCAATACAAACTATTTCTGACCAAGAATACCATTCTACAAATAGCTTCTCATTGTATTTGACACAGTGGGTAGAACTCTTTATTTCCTATGCACAGAAAGACCAACGACTAGTGCTGAGGCGAGCGTGCAGTAGGAATTTGCTGAGGTGGTAAAGTTGCTAGACACTGCAGATTGGTGTGGTTGGGGAATTTACTGAAGTACCTTTTTCTCTCAAAAGTGCCAATATTCTGTTTTGCCTCAGTGTGAATTTAAAGCTAAATACTTCAGTGGGGAGAAGCAGCGATTCTGTTTGCTTCTCACAACAGTTATTTCTCCTTGGAATACAGGAAACTCCACAGAAGAACAAGTTGATAAAGCATCCTTACACCTGCCTTGTAGTCTTTTTGTCTTGTCCTTGAGCCTATTATCAAATCTGGGCCTGATGATCTCAGCCAACCCAGAGTCTTAACATCCATCTGTTAGCGCTAAAGCCAGTCTGCCTGGCTCAGTTATTAGGATTAGGGCAAAATATCTTGTGACTTCAAGTTATGTTCTCAAGTTAGTTGTCATGGGACCTGGCATAAACAATAACATGCCTTGCCCTTGCCCTTTCCTCCCACTCTAACCACCAGTTAGCCACATACTGGGACATTTCTGACCTGCAGGGCCAAATGTAGCTGCACGTCTTACCCACTCAGTAGCTGCGTTGCTGTTGGCTGGACAAAGTGGTGCATTAATTGTAGGCTTTACTGTCTTTTACTGGTAACAGTAAGGAAAGGTTATGAACCAACCTGCTGCAAAGGCTGAGCACAAACTAGTCCTTCATTTCAATTAACAGTGCTTCTGTAGTGAAAGGCCAAGAATTAAAGTCAACTTGAGACACTAGTCAAAATTCCAAATTTGTACCTTTGTTGTGGTTTAATTCCATCCGGCAACAAAGCACCACACAGGTGCTCACTCTCACCCCCCAGCCCCTACCCAGTGGGATAAGGGAGAGAATCAGAAAGTGAGAAAGCTTGTGGGTTGAGATAAAAGCAGTTTAATAATGGAAATAAATTAAAATAATAATAAATTGTAATGAAAAGGAAAATAACAAAGAGAGAGAAATAAAACCCAAGAAAGGCAATTGATGCAAATGAAGACAGTTTCTCACCACCAACCGACCAGTGGCCAGCCAGTCCCCAAGCCGTGCCCCTCTGCCAACCTTCCCCCTGGTTTTATTGCTGACCATGATGCCATATGGCATGGAATATCCCTTGGGTCAGTTGGGGTCAGCTGTCCTGGCTTTGTCCCCTCCCAACTTCTTGTGCACCCCCAGCCTCCTCGCTGGTGGGGTGTGGTGAGAGGCAGAAAAGGCCTTGACACTCTGGAAGCACCGCTCAGCAGTCACTAAAACATACCTGTCTTATCAATACTGTTTTCAGCACAAATCCAAAACACAGCTCCATACCAGCTACTGTGAAGAAAATTAACTACCCCAGGCAAATCCAGCACATACATGCATGTGCTATATAAGACACAAGGACATTAATCCTCTTAATTGAGCAGAACAAATATAAAGGCTGCACAGTTATTTTCCTGCCTGACGTTGTGGACACTCAGACAACGAGAAATGAGTGTCATTTCCCAGTGGAGCAAATCTCTACAGTAGATAATCTACTTCAAGATCCATATACTGGCCTATAGCTTCAGTGCCTCTGGATCAAGAAGGAATTGAAACCAAAAATGCAGTGTCTAACTTATTCTTGGCCTTTGGACTGGAATCTCAAAGCATGTCCTTGGTGCCTCTGCTGTGCATGCAGATGTACCTCTCTGATAGCTAGATGGATAGAGAAAGAGAGAGAGAGAGAGACAGAGAGATAGACAGAGCAAGCTATGCACTTAAGAGTGGGCTCCAAAACAGCTGATGTGCTGAGGGAGAAGGGCACTGCTACAGCTGGAAAAAAAAAAGTTGTTTTAAAGCCATCTCTTTCTGTAATTCCATCTCTTATTCCATGATTTAGGTGATATCCCTGATATACTTTTTCTTTAAAGTTAATCTTTCATATAAGAAGCTAGTTTACTTTGTGAGGCTGAGGCACTCCTTTCGTTTCTGTGCAAGCTAGGGCCACTGAACAGCACAGGTTTCCACAGCTGCCAGTCCACACAGACAGCACACAAAATGCACCCTGAGTCACTGGCCCTGGTGTTTCCACAAGTACTCTTTGTGAAGTTTTAATTTATAAATTAATTAATTTATAAATTAAGTTAATTAATAAAGCTGTTTCAGCAGCCATCGCAGCAAAGACTCGGGTTTTCCCCATCTTTCAGATTACATTTAAGCAAAAATGGATGTAAAAATAATAATAATATCCTTGGAAGCGATAACAGTCTTGTACAAGGATGTCTTCATCACAGTCTTCTCCAAAGCTCTTTTGATCTTCTTTCAGACTGTCGTTGCCATGTGACATCCACAAAGTGGGGCAAAGTGGGGCAAACACAGTTATTTAAAACATCGTCTTCTTTACAGAAGCTATCGGATTAGGCTGTTCGAGTTAATCCCATTTAATGTCTCTGGAGGCCCTGCTCAGAGCAGCAGGGCTGACAGGTGCTCTGCATCGCTGGGAGCAAGCGCTCCCACTCCAGCAGGGCACTTGGCACTTGCATAGCCAAACTCCATTCCCTGCTTTCAGCCCTTGCTTTTATACCCGAGGGTAATGGGATCTGCAGGGGGCTTTGGTCTACAGTGGGTGAATACAACACCTATTCCATATAGGTCACTACGTATGCTAAAGGTTATTTGCAGGAAGGGGAGCTCTGTCTTCAGGATGAGCGAGGCTCGAGTTAGTGAGCTCTTGCCTCAGAGATGACTTCCAGTGTTTTGCCCTCCGTGCTTCCTGGTGGGTGAGGCAGTGGTGGCACGTAGCTCCTGTGACAGGAAGAGATGATGACCCTGACAGGTACTGCTGGCCCGGTGGGTACGTGAAGCTGCCCAGTGCATGAGGTCAGTGCAGCAGTGAGCAAAGCATTTATAATGACAGTGCTGCACTGCCCCATGCTGCGTTCCTCAGCGGGCGCTCAGCAGGCCTCCAACATCGCAGCCATGAGCCAGGCGGGTGAGTAAACTCGTCCCGAGTGGCTCCTCTGAAACTGAGGGGGCGGGGGCGGCAGTGGGGGGCCAAGATGGCGGGGGGGGGCACCTCACAACTCCCCCATCGAGACACGGAGACCAGGGCAGGAAAGCATACTTAACGCTTCCTCAGCAGTGCAGTGAACAGAGATGGGCACAGTCGCCCTGAGGCTGCCCCGTTACCCGCCGAGCACAGGCGCCGTGCCCCGCACCCCCCGACTCTGCCGCTGTCCCCGTCCCTGAGGCGGCGCGGGGGGCGGGGCTGGCGCGGGGAAGGGGCGGGGCCCTCCCGGGCCGACGGGGCCCTTCCGTAAACACCACCCAGCTCTTCCCCTGCCTCCCCCCGTGCGCCGGCACGGCCCATTGCCAGCGCGGGGGAGTCCGCGGGAGCGTCTTCTCGTGTCGCCTCATGTTTCTCCATACTTAGTGCCCGGGCCTGGGTAGAACGAAGAGACGTGGATAGTTCCTGCCGGGATAGGCGGAGGTTGACCTACGTCCCTCGGGCTAGCTCGCCGCTGGCAGGCAGGAAGAGGTGGCGCGCCTCCCCCCCGCCGCTGGCAGCGATGGGCGTGCCCGAGGAAGACACTAATAGTCCGGGCTGGGTCTTTAAACCCGGGGGGGCTGTTCGGGGCCCCGGCGAGCGCCGCGCAGGACGGCAGGAGGGACGGCGGGCAGTGACCGACCGGGGTGAGCAGGGCAGGGCAGGGCTGCGCCGGCCGGCGGCCGTGCCACGCGGTGGGGTGTCCGGGCACTCACGGGCGCTGAGCCGCGGGGTGAGCCCGGGTCAGGGCTGGCCCGGGGGCTGCCGCCCACCTGTGCGGTGCGGGTGACTGGGGGGCGGCGGGCTGGCCACTCGCTCTGCTGCCCCTGTAGGGCACCCGCTGCAGCAGGTGGGTCCCGCAGTCCCTGCCCTGGGTCGGTAGTGCTCCTTTTGTCCCGTTTCTCATGGGATATCGCCGTCCGCTGGTGCCAGCCGGCACAGGGCACATCCGCGGGGTTCCCCCCCTGCAACCCCGGTCCAAGGGCCCCCGGCATCTCACCGGGACACTGAGGGGCGGGCGGCCGGGCTCTCCTTCGCTGGGGCTGACAGAGAGTTCTCGCTCTCCGCTTCTGCCCTCCCCCCCCCGGGCCTGCCCTTGGAAACGTTGTTTGTTTTGGTCGAGGAGTGCCAAACTCCTGCCTCTGGTAACTATTAAAAACATGGGGCCGGGGGAGGAGACAGGCAGTGAAACAGATGGAGGAAGAGGAGGAGCCGCCGGCTGCCCTCGGTGCTGCTCCCCCCGTCCCGCACAGGGAGCGGAGCGGGCAGGGCAGACACGGGCTGCTCTCGGGACCGCGGGCAGGGCTCGGGGACACGAACTCATCCCGCTCCTACCGACAGTTTTTAAGCCTTCCTGAAGAGAAGTCGCTGTTCAGAGGGAAGGGCTGCGGAACTAAAAAGCTAGAGGGGAGAAACGCCGGCTGTAAGCTGTGGAAAAACAAGCAAGTAACTCTTAACAAAGGCTCTTTTCTGCTCCTGTGCCGCAAGTGCTGGCAAAGGTGGAGTCAGTGAAAGGGAAACTCGAGCCCAGATGAGATTCAGTCGGTGCCAGCTTGAAGACAGTAAGAATGTGAGCCCAGCAGGATAAACAAAGTTAAGACCTTTATAGTGGTAAAACTAGACTGTGCACTCGTAAGTCCCTGCGTACATTCACACTTTCTTTGAACAAAGCAGGGCTGTGGAAAACCTTTTCTTGAAGATGGCATCTGCAGGAAAAAACCCAAACTGTTCCGAACAGTCTTTCCCCCCCCCCCCCCCCCAGGTGCTTCATAAAGTAACTTCAAATGCAATTCTTCAGGAATAAAAAATGTATGTCCTCTAAAACTAATCTGATTTTGCAGTCTTGATTGGTTCTAAGTGATCAGTTGGGTGAAGTGGTGACCATATGAGAGCAGGATGCCTTCAAGCATCTACAATTTTGTATTCATTGTATTTTTAGTAAAAGAATAATTCACAACTGTCTAAACAGCAGCAGAAACATGAGAATTTAGTTCTTCATTGTTAACTAGAATCTTGGTGTTGGTACATTTAGAAGATACTTGTAGCTTGGTCTCCCATTTAGAGTTTATCATTAAAAAACCTGCAATATAGTAACGAAGGCCTCTATGAAGATACCACCCAACCTAATAAGAATGTAAACATCAGTAGCTTTTAATGCAGAAGAGTAAAGCAGGTTGAAAACAGAGGTAGGATATTAAGCTTTGCATTAAAACAACAGCCTAATATGTAATACCTAATGAACAACTAAAAAAAAAAAAGTATTGTCTATTCAAGATGATGAGTTACAAAGAGATATTAAAAGGCTAAAGAGCTTTCTGAAATATTTTACATGGCCATTTTACTATTTTAAACTTAAAATTACTTATGAAGTTGGCCATTACTAATTAATGAGAAGCTCTATACTGTCTACAAAAGTGTAAGCAAAATCAACTCTTCCAGTGTATGCTATAAAGAAAGGACTGACTCAGTTGTCTGTTGTTGTAACTAATTAGAAATGCCTTTTTTGGTTTGTACTTGCCTTTGATATGCTCAACAGCTCTATTTTACCTAAGTGCTTTAGCTGTTAGGCAGCATATAGAAAAAAACCTGCAGTTGGCACGTCCAGATTCTGCTTGTATATTCATGTATGTTTAGTTTGGTGTGTTTATCTTTTAAGCTTAGAATTTAGCAATAATGTTCTGAATTTGCAGCATACACCCATTCTTCCTTCCCACTGTGTTTGAGGCATCCTCCTAGGAAATGTATTTACTGTGGCAAAAGATTGCAATAATTTTTGTGTGTCATCCCCTATTGCAGTGTTGAAACTTCTTATTTAAGTTAATCCTTCTGAATTCTGTCAGCTCTGCTATCTGTATGTGTGTGTGTATTGTATATGTATATACATATATATACACGTATATACTTATACATATGCAGCTATGGTCCTGTACATCAAGATATGTCTTGGGCCTCTTTGAAATGCAAGTATTCATTGCCAAAAAAAATCCTTTTCTGGGACTAATGTGTAAGGGCTTAATGTATGTAGACTTCTAATTTCTACCTTAACCATTTGCCCTTCTTGGGAATCAAGATTTGAGTGGAAGATGGCAATGCTGACTTGCCTTCATGGCTGGTTTAGTACTTCTCTTAGGAGCACCTTGTAAATCTGAATATTTGTTAGCGTTATTCCAGTTTTTAGGAAGTTTATGGAATGATGATGTATAAATTGTGTGAGAATTCGGGGGGTTTAATGGTCATTTAACTTTTTCCATGTACTTAACACCGGGACTGAAGCAGTAGACTCCTCTTGAAGTGCTCATACTAGGCGAGTGATTTACAAGACTCTTTGTGCCACTTCACTGCTACCAACGTTAATCAAATCTTTCGATGGACCACATGCAACATTAACCTTTTGGAGGTTAGTTATTTATGTGTAAATAAAGGGGTGTTATACATGATTGAAGCCTGGAAATATTGTGTTCTCATAATGATCCAGAAAAAAACAGTGGGAGGTTAGAGTGAACTTTGCAGGTTCTGTGGGGTTACTGAGTGATTCCACATCAAGAACCTGGAGTGTGTTCGACAGATGAGTTACTTGTCACAACTAGTCTCTGGTCAGCACTGACTTTGAGACCTGTAACACACATTTTAATTGAAGAAATAGTCTCTCTTCTGTAGCATTAACTAGTGATGACTCATTTCTAATTGTACCATAATACAATTCACAAGCCAAAATATCTCAGCCTCCTGGGTTTTTTAGGTTCCCTTGCAGCTCAGTCCTGTTTTAAATATCTGCTTCTTTTCAGTTGCTTGGTAGAAATTACAGAATTGCTGTTCTAATAAGAGTTATGATGTTAAGGATCACAGGTAATGCTTCAAGTCTTGAATGCATGACCTCTGTGTCCTAGTCTGTCCTCTGTATCCTACTGGCTTCTCCAGCAGGGTAATAAACTATTAGCTGTATTCTTGCTAACAGGATCAGTTCTTTTCACAAAGAAACAGCAAGAAGTATGACATAAATAAGGGGCTCAAGTGCATCCTCTTTCCTCTTGGGAGAGTAGGAAGAGTAAACATGCAGTTAAGAATTGTTAATCATCTCAATTAACAGGGAAGTGCTCATCACTGTAATAGCTTGTCAAGTTACAAAGGCCTGTTCAGGATGAGCTGGTACCCAAGAAGTCAAATGCTCTAAGCTGTAACTAGGTGCCAGCATAAAGAGATCTTCATTCTTACTACCTTTTGTCTATCCCAGGACCCCACAATATGTTGACTCACATAAGTACACACAAAGATCATCCTTTTATGGCCAAAAGTGACTTTTTCCAAGTTCAGCAGATGCAGAGTGCAGTATTCTCTGCTACTGGAGTTGATGCAGTTTAATCATAAATGAAATTATATTAGTTAAATTTGCTGGTGGAAGCCATTGTCGGCTATGTCTCTTCATAAAGTTTACTACAGAATGCTTCCTGGCCATAATTAGAGATGGACTGCTACTTTTGGTATCTGGGCCAAATTCCTTTGGTAGTAATTACATATGACTTCCAGCTTCTCATTTTAATAATATAATGAACATATTTTTCACTTCCTGTCATACAGCTGTTAATCATCTGTATGACACTGTGCAACTGTCCAAATTTTCTGCTATTGCAGATTATATGCCTGGAAGGCAGTTTCTTTACATAGACAGAAGCACTATGAAGTGTTACACTTCAGTGGTGGTTGTCTATGCTAAATATAACGTTAGAGGCTCAGAGTTGCCATTTGACTGAAAACAGAAAACTTATCCACCCTCACCCCTAGGAGGAGAGCTTTTTGGGTCTATGCCATTGTTGATCTGATTCTGAGCACAGACCCACCTAAAGCAGCAGACCAGACCTTCAGCTACACCCCGTCAGAAATGCAGTATTCTAAATTACTTGCAAATTCTCCCCCTGCAACTTCTGTGTTTGCTTCACAAATGTTACACTCGGTGCTGTCTGTGGAAGGAAGCTCATTGCTAAACATCACTTGGTGAAGTCAGATGGGGGATGGTAACATCATGAGATGCCTTTATGGACATTGAAAACTTAGAAAATTCTTGTAACAAGCAGCTTCAGGGGTTACTGTGGGTAGTCTTTAATTTTTTTAAATATAACCAATTTACAGACTATCTCTAACATAATCATTAAGGTATGAAACAGCTGAAGGTACAAAACTTTCTTACAGAACAGGTACAGTTTGCTGATAGCTGTAGGACTATGCATGTCAAAACAGATCCTTTCTGTAACATTATTCACAATATAGTGATGAGCATCTGACTGTTTTGAAAAACAAACAAAAAAATTAAGTGCTGGTTTTATGGGAATTGTATTTGTCTTTCCAGGTCTCGTTTACTGTTGCAGCTAAAGGGAATCAGAATGCCTCTCAATGATGACCAGAACAGTGATTCAGACTCTTCACGCCTCTCAGAAAGCACAGCAGCTTCTAGCGACTCGGAATATTCAAGGCAGAGCTTTAACAGTGATTCTTCCAGCAAACCCAGTTCCCCAGCGTGTAAGCCTATTTCAACCTTAGCTGCACTGTGCATAGACCAATAAGGCTAACTTATCTTGTTTCTCTTTGCTGTCATGGGTAGAACCTGGGATTCTGAATCTGTTTAAGAGTATTAAGAGAAAGGCACGGCTTTCTCTCTGCTGTGAAGCAGTGCATCTCCTTGTGTGTGGAACACCACCAGCAGCAGTATCCATGGGGGTCTCCCTGGGCACTCCTACCCTTCAGAAAGTGTAAGAAAAGTGTGCCACCATGAACATCCTATTCTTGAGCTAACCTTGGCTTTGATAGCAGTCTCCCACTCAAACAGATATTGCTTTGTGCAAAGGGTGGGTTTCCTCTGTTTGATCCCTGTGCTTAAAAATTAATTCTGTAACTTACAGATTTGTAATACTATATCAAGTTATATGAATTAATCTCTAATTCACATTTTTCTTTCATAAATATTAGAATCAAATGGAAAACGTACATTTGCACAAAGAAGATAATTTGAGTAATGATAAATAAAACCTTGGTTAAGATGTGGTTCATGTTTGTGTCTGTAAGCATTCTCAGACCATGCAAACTTTTTACATCTGTGTAAGTGAATCTTACATTAAAACAAGTCTTGTTAGTGGAGCTGCAGTTGGCAGCTGGCTCTTTGTTACCAGTCTTCCAAATACTAAAGTTAAGTGATAGAATTTTGGGCTTTAGAAACTTTGGGAATTTTCCCTTGCTTTCCAATGTAGTGTTTGTTTTGTTGTTACTGCTTGTTTGTAAAAAATGAGTGTAACTTAGGTTCAACAGAAGGTGAAAGATCTGCTGATCATAAGTGAGGGGTTCTCAAGTCAGTAACTTCAGAACCTTCTCAACAGGCGCAATAAAACCACAATATAGCCATTATGTGCTGAGAATTATAATGGACATCTGATATCTGTTATCGACCATACTTTTGATCTGGTAGATTTTACACAACAGTTAGTAGGAAATTTTCGGAATGCAAGATCCTGTTTTAAAGGGGAAATAAAGATACCTTAGTTCAAATGTGTAAATACGAAATTGCTTCACAAAATGTTTTGAGGTTTTTGTGGTGTTACCCCTACACACACCCCTGATAAGCTGGGAGTTTCCTGAATTAGTGTTCTAAGAAGATATAAAGACCTGGTAATCTTAGGTTGTGTCTTCTAGAGTCCTAGATTTCAATTAGCAAGCAGTAAAATTTCTGCGTTTCAGTATTTTTCAATTGCACTTATCAACTACAGATACTTGGCTTGAATTGATCTTGTTTATTCCAGCAGCAAGCCCTCCCAAGGTTATTACATTTGATGAACTGATGGCAGCTACAAGAAATTTGTCAAACTGGACTCTAGCTCATGAAATTGCTGTAAATGCAAATTTTTGCATAAAACATGAAGACTTCCCACAAAACAGGTAGGAACCTGAATTTTGCAAAAAGCAGCACTGGTATTGGGAAGAGAAATGAAGGGAGCATGTTTTGGGAGCTGTGATCCACAGCCCAAGAAAGATGTGGTTGCAGGGCATAATATCTGGTGAGGTGTTTCCCAACAAGTGAAGCATCTAAAATAGTTACCAAGGATGAAAGCTAATTGGGAATCTTTTCTGTATCTAATTGCCTTACTCCACAGCTTTGCAGGCACGGTGAAACAAATTGTACACAAGGCATTTTGGGATCATTTGGAATCGGAACTGAATGAAGATCCTCCAGAATATGAACATGCTATCAAGCTCTTTGAGGAAATTAAGGAGGTAATCCTCCTTCTCCATATTGTTTTGTCAGCTTAAGTCTGAGATCTCTTAGTTCACTGAAGGGTCTGCTTAACTTAGTCAAGCCAACACCTTCAAGTTTTTCCTTTTAAGATAAGCCATGGCTTGCATTTGATAGTGTATTTATATTAACCAGGAATATGTCCACAAACACACAGTGGCGTGTTCACTCAGCTTTCACTGCATGATGAGGAGTTAAAAATTACCTCTTTCCACAAAGCTTCACACCTCTGCTAGCCTATTTCCAGAAACATACTGTGAGCTTAGGGCATGAACAGAAGTATAAACGTGACTGCACCTGCCTGCTTAGACTTCATTGTTTGATTATCACACAGGTGAGCATACAAACCTTCAATCCTGGCACAATGCTAAATCTTCCAGAGTTTTAACTTAGTAAATGTTTGTTTTACAGGCAGCCTCTCAGCTTTTAAAGGAGTCTAGTTGTGCATTTGCTTTCTGTTTTACTGACTTTGAGCATTTTTGGAGAACTGTACTGTGTAACAGTCCTTTTACCCCTGCTACCTTAGATAATGTTCAGTCTTAAAATGTGTGGCTATAGTCTACATATACTTGACATTAGTATTAAAATCTCGCTTTTGTGTGTTTACTAAGTGATTTGGTTTTTATTAATAAGCTTTTCCTTTTCCCCCCCCCCCTCTAATTTAGATTCTTCTTTCCTTCCTGACTCCTGGAGCAAATAGGATTCACAATCAAATTTGTGAAGTTCTGGATACGGATCTTATAAGACAGCAGGCAGAACATAATGCTGTTGATATTCCTGGGCTAGCCAACTATATCATCAACACTATGGGAAAGTTGTGTGCTCCAGTAAGAGACAACGATATAAAACAGTTAAAAGCAACTGACAATATCGTAGAATTACTGAGGTTGGTATTGGGATGAGGTTTGAGGGCTTTTTAGAGGAAAAACCTCCTTCCTGAAAAAGTTCTGGGCAGTGGAAATGGGGGGTAAAGCCTTAAGTTTTAAATTGTATCAGTTTACATAACACCTGTTCTGACACCCTGGCCAGATTATGTATCTTACTTTGTAATGAAATGGGTAGGATACCTCTATGAGATTAGTCAGCTTTGAATATCTAAGCTAACAACTCTTGCAATAATCTGTGTTTCAGAAACTGTTTTTTTCTGTCTTGTTCATCCTTACAAAATGAAAGCAGCACATTTGTACTGTTCCTTCTTGAAGTGGTTGTTGCATTCTTTCTCTGGCAGGCCAAACTTCAGATTAAAAGCTCTTTAGTTAAGATCTTATTACTTGAATTTGAGTAAAACATTTGCATAAAAGGGCATAAGCCACTTTACTGCTCCTTAGGTACACGGAAATATTAAGAGTAAATGCTGGTTGTTCTTCTGTGGATGTGTAAGGACCAGGGCAACTGGTTCAGAAGGATTATTTATCTTGGTGCAATCAGGGTGACTAAAGGGTTAAAATATCTTTGTTTGGACTGGAATTGATGTAGTTTCTGAAAACCTTTCTCTTACAGTTACAGGGTTTTAGCTACATTTGTCCTGTCTCTGTAACTTAGACCAATCCCTATATACACTGCTCCTTCATGTATTCCAGATGATAGGTAACATCTGTTACTCTGAAATACCAATGAAGGAGTTTACTTCTCTCAGAAGTTAAAGTGCCAACGTACATATACTTCACATGTGCTGGTTAAAATCAATAGACTAAATTAAACTCTGAGATTTTAAATTCTTCCTTTCAGACAAATATTCCATGTTTTGGATCTGATGAAAGTGGATATGGCAAACTACACAATTAAAAGCCTTAGGCCATACCTCTGGCATAATTTGGTGGACTACGAAAGAACAAAATTCCAGGAAATTCTTGAAGAAACACCAAGTATGTATCGTGCTATATTTAATTCAAACTTTTCTCTAAAAAGAGGACCATTTAAAGACATACTGTGGAAATCTATAAGTTGCAGTTAACTGAGAGGAAAACTTCAATTTCTTGTCTCAAACTAATGCAAAAATTTTTTGACAAGCAAGCTACCACTGGGTGATTGCTTAACTTGCTATAACGTTTATTTTTCTGTAGTCTGGGGTATTTTCAGACAAACTTATATTTGCTAGACTGGTTGGTATCTGAAAAACAGTGACTCTTGCTGTCTGGATGCAGAAGCCCTACATAAGGATGACACTTTTCTCTCTTTCATGTGCAGCAATTCTGTTGTTAGTCTGAAGTAAACATGCAAAACCAGTTAGCGTGTCTGAAAATTGGATGGGGTAAGATCGTTTTTTAATAAACAAAAGGCTGGCTCTGAACAAAACTTCTTGGATGATGCAAAGTCAACTTGATCCACTATTGTAGGTTTTGTGTCATATGGTTAAATAGTGTTCAGAAATACATCTTCCAAGAAGAATAAGTAAGCTTGCTAAAATCTGGAGCAGGGGCTTCTAAAATGCGCTGAGCCACTGACGGGGCCTGCAGTGTTTGTATACACAGCCTGAGGAAAAACTCTATTAGCAAATTAAATGCTTTAAAGGGTTCTATTTCCTTTCACCTCTACTTTTCTGTCCTATGTCCCAACTTAAGTGGCTTCTGAAAAACAATGATTTGGGACCTCAAACTTTGATACTTTTTCTACCTAAAAATCTTGTTTGAAATCTAATAATTTATTGCTGGGTTTCTACAAACTAGCTGGAGTATTCAGGTGACCAGTGGAACATGATCAGTGGAAAAAAGTGAGGGAAGGAATTGACTCAGCTGTCGACTATATTTGAGTCTTCAGAAGTTCAGTTCTCTAATGTGTACAACTCTCTTTTTTTCTCAAGGTAGTGCTTATTTTGATGAAGGCATGCAGTAAATCTGTGCTATTTGCAATGCTTAGGTGCCCTGAATCTCACAACAGAATGGATAAAGGAATCCATAGAAGATGAATTGTCATCTATTTCTGATGAGTCTTCATCGTCCCCTGGTGCTGACAGTAGTTCAAAACCAATTATTAGTCCTACACTGGTGCTAAACAATGGCTACTTGAAACTGTTACAATGGGATTATTGCAAAACAATTCCAGAGGTAAGTGTATTTTGGTGTCTACAAATTGCCAGGTATACGAAATAATTGGTGTAAATAATAATCCCACTATTGAGTGACAATAAGTGGATGTTCTCTTGCACTCCTTAAATTTCTGCACAGTAAATTTGAAATTTGGAGATTATATGCTAGTTCAGTTTCTGAAATTTGAGACAGGCAAGTTAACAACTAGAAAAGAACAAGGTAAAGGTCGTTTTCCCTCTCTCCAATCATAGCTCACTAGCTCCAACCTTAGAGCAGTCTTGGCTGTGGTCAAAGGCCGGGCCTTATAGTCATGGTACTTGGCTCTCTGTATCTTCAAAAGAACTGACTGTAGCATCCTGTTTTCCTACCAGCAGCAGGAATTTGTGGGATTGCTCTTTAGAACAGAATAAGGAAAAACTTGAAGCCCTCTAAAGCAGATATTCATCCTTTCTCAGCACGTGTTTCAAGAACCAGTGTTCAGTTTTTCCCTTCAAGTCCTGATTACTGACCTCTGCAACTTTCCATAACTTTCCATAAAGCCAGTGTGAAATTTGCCATCAGTCAGGGCTAAAATTTGCATTTGCAGGGAGGGCTTTAGCTACACTTAGGATGGCTTGGCAGAGAATTTACTAAATACTTGGGGATGCTCTTGATGCTCTCAGTCCATGGTTAGAAGGGAAGCCACCTTATTCTTACCTTTCTGTGAACAGTTTTGAATAAGAGATGCACACAGGTGTCCTCTGGTGGATCTAATTTGCCAGACTATGAAATTGCTACCAGCTACAGTTGGATGTTAATGTCCTTGCTGCTCAGTGGAGGGATATGATTAGGATGAACTTTTTTTAACCTAAAATAAGTCACTGCAGCCACATCTCGCTGTGGGAATTACTTATGTTCTTGGTATGATTAACTGGCTTTTTGCCTGTAGCAGGTTATAATATCATTTGCAGAACCTGCTCTGGTTGTCAAGCACAGTTGTTCATCATTATCTGCCAGTTACAAATCCTGGCATTTTTCAAAGGACAGAAGTCCAGAAGACTGTTCTGTTTGTAACCCTGGTCACTGCAATGTCTTCTGGATCCTCTGAGCAGTCCACATCATGGGCTGAATTGCTGGTTGCAGGCTTATCAGCAGTGGTGAGGAATGAGATGCAATGGCCTCAGTTTGCTCTGCACTGAAGGCATTACTTTTCTTCCCACCACAGGGTTACTTCTGGTATTGTATATAATGCCACTTCATACTATACTACATATTTAGGGTATCTCACCTGCTGTCTCTTCTGGCTTTGCATATCTGTGATTAAAAAGAGTAATGCTTCATGACTACATCCTAGATCTGTCCTTTTCCTGTCTCTCTCCCTCGTTGTTCCTAAATGAGTATTATTGTTTCAATTCCAGACTCTAATAACAGATGAAGTTCGTCTTCAGGAGTTGAGAGAAAAGCTCAATCAATTAAAAATCATAGCCTGTATTTCTCTCATAACAAACAATATGGTGGGTGCAGCAATTGTAGATGTGCCTGATTTTGCAGACCAACTGAAAAGGATCTCTGTTCCTCTTCTTGAAGGCATGAACAAGAAGTAAGGCCTTGTTTTTATCACTCTTATTTTTTTAACAGGAAATAGTTGGAAACAATTCTGATGTCATAGCTTGTTATTAGTAGAAAGTTACCAAATTTTAATAATTTATGTATTCCCTTTATAATATAAGTCCACTGTATGTTAGACACATGTTTTCAAAGTTAGATTTTAATAATCTTAATCTTGATGTTGGTGTACAGAATTTGGAGCCTAGTAATAAAGTTAATTCAACACTCCTAATATTGGAGAGACTGTGGCAATACATTCACTAAATTGTCTTGCCAATTGCTTCAAACTTGTAGATAGTTCAAGTTACCTGGTTGCCTGTTTCTGCTGCTGCTTGCACTACAAGCAAGTCTGATGTTATAAAATAGTTTTCCACTCTGCTTTTTTTCATTAAATGCTATGCACGTGGCCCAGAAAAACACACAGGCACAAGGGCAAGGTGAACTGGTGCCACTGCTTGCACATTTGGTATTATTTTTCCCCACCATTTGAATCACAATTGGGTCCTTATTTTATTTTCCACATAGAGATTTTCCTGTATCTGTAGATGTACATAAATCTGCAACAGTAAAAGATAACTTCTCAAAATTCTCTCATTGCAGAGAGCAAGTTGAAAATAAAATGGAAAGGAGACAATTGAGGTCACCTTACAAGCTATGCCACAGAAACTGCAGAAGTTAATGCTTTTCTGTTTCTTCCAGATCTTTTGATTTGAAGGAGGCTCTGAATGCTATTGGTGTCCAGATTTGCAGCAAAGTGAACAAGTCTCTAAATGAAAGAGGTCTTCCCACTCTTAGTGAGGAAATGCAGAGTAATTTAATGGGTCAAATCGCTCATATTGTTGAGAAGAATAATCCTGTCTGTTCCTTGATTGGTTAGTAAGATACTACATAACTGTGTGTTAACTTACTCCTAGCAAGCTTAATCAGCTGTCTATCTTTTAAAAGCACTTTCTTACTGCATTAAAATACTGGCTCAACTAAGACTAAGGAAATGTTGTTCACCTATAGATGCTGTTCTTGGTGTGCTGCAGAGCATTTCTAGTTGCAGCTAGAAATAATTCTAAAAATGCTTGTACAGACAAGCCTAGACAGCCTGGTATTTTGGAGAAGAATTTGGGAAAATGAATGCTATTCAGTATCGTTTCTGTCCGTTCTGGGTTTACCTAATATAGAATAGACTCAAAGGAAAAAAACCCACTAGGTTTAATGTAACTTGTTGCAGTAGATTTATGCTGTGTCCATCTTGTAGTAGCCAAATTTAAGAAGCTTTCATTATTGTTTCCCATGCCAACATAGTCTTGGGAAAGAGTTATTGCTTACATTGTTGGATTTTTTTTTTTGCTGTGTTGATGTGCTTACAAAGCAACTATGGCTTCATCTTGCATTTACATTTGTTCTGAGCATACTTTCTATTCCATTTCAGACAAACGAATCCAGCTCTTCTTGAGAAGCTTGCTTGCTCTTCCAAGTGTCCAGAAGTGTATGCCTACTATGCCAGGAGGCCTTTCTGTAATTCAGACAGAGATGGAGTTTGTTGGATCTCAGTATGCAAGCATTGTAAACTTCAATAAAAAAGTGTATGGACCATTCTATGCAAACATACTTAGAAAACTACTTTTTCCTGAGGCACCAATAGAGAAAGCAGCAGCAGAAACAGCTGGCAATTAAAAAATGTACCCCTTTTTTTATTTTCCAAGACAGAGTAGGGAAGTCAGATCTCTAAGAACAGCCTACGCCGGTGACTGTTGATGAAAAAGGTCTTGTAAAGTGTATACAGATAGTTTCTGAGATTCACTGTAACAAAAATTAATTTCAAGCTCATATATATATATTTTAAGAGAAAAAAGTTTGTTTAATGGATTGTCACTTGTAATAACCAGCGATTTATTAATTTTCATGGCAAACATTTATTAGGATTTGCAGTGGGAAAGAGCTGGCAAAGTACTTACTGTTTTGCCACCAATAAAACAAAGTTATTTTTCAACTCAAATATATTTACATATAGCAGTGCATATTATGCAATGACAAAACAACTGTAGATAAAATGTACTGTGCTTACATTGTATTTTTGTAGAGTAACATCAAAGACAACAATTATGTTTCTGAAAATACTTCGAAGAAGAAAGTATAGCATAACTGCTTCAACCAAACCCAGGTTCATACTAGGCCAAGTTTGGGTACTCCTGCAGTTACTGGAACCAGAACTTTGCCTCTGTTACATTAAGGAATGCCAGTGTTATAAGCTGTTTGCAGTATAGCAGTTACAGAAGCAGCATTCACCACTTCAAGCAGGAATCATTGAGAACTTCTCAACTGTATTGAGGTTAATGATAAACACATAAGAAACATGATGTTGGGGGGGTGAAGTAAATTTCTGTATATAATGTTTATAAGCATTTTGTTTATTCAGTGGAGGTCATACAGATCTTTAATATGTGTATGTACTGATCTTTGATCTTAATGGATGGGTATTAAGTATTTTTAAGTTAGGTCTTTCTGACCTTTATTCCCAGAAGCACTTAAGGCTGACCTTACAATGTACCACAGAACACCTCTCCCTTTTATGCCCTCATCCAACAGAATATTAGTCTTTCGCAACAGATTCTTAGGTCTGAAAGGAAGAACCCAAATAAATAGTCATTCTTGAAAATGTGATTAGATTCACTTTTATGGAGTCTCTGAGAAATGCTGCTGTTTTCTTCAAATTCCTTTGGAATAGGCCCCAATACTTAGTTCCCATTTAAGGCATTGGGAATCTTGCATACAGAAAATTAATAGGCTTGAAATTGAGAAATGTGGAAGTGAACTTCTCCAAGTTTACACAGGCTTTATTTTGCATATTTCAGATTACTGGGATTAGACACTGCTGGAATACATAATATAGACATGTTCTTGTCTATAAAATTGAATAATTTACTTGAAAATGATATTTTAATATATTACCATATAATAGTCATTTTAAGATGTCGTATATAAAAAACCTCAATGTGGTACAGGTTATAGCTTGTTTTTAATATTTTATATTACAATCTATTTTTTATGAAGAGACGAAAAAATAACCTGTAAAAGCTTAATGTGTCACACAAATTGTATGTGTACATTACTATGTCTATCATAGAGGTCTAAAAAAAAACTGGGCATTATTAGCACTGTGGTTTTGTAGTCTGTTTTTACAGGATTCTGTACCCTTTATAGTAAGGGAAATTAATTCTAGTCAGTTGTTTCTCAGTGTCCAAGGACGTTGGTCACATGTACATGATATGGAAAACTTTCTTCAAAATGCCTTTTTAGAAAAATTTCACTAGTGCACTTCTGTTCTAACCCTTGTAAAAACATTGCACAAAATAAAGATGAATACATATTTTAAAGGGAACTGTCTCCTGGAAAACCTGAGAGAAAGGAACTCTTAGAATATAATAATTGTGCCACTAGTTAAGTCAGGCTTGCTCACGTGAATATGGAATTTTGATATGCAATTCACGATCACCAAGAGAAAAATGCATTTCAAAAGCAGTTAGGAGGAATTAAATCTTAGCGATTTGCTACATCTTGAGAAATACCTAAATGATTCTGAGCTTAGTCAAAAGCGGATTTTGTAACATTTGAAGATGATTGCTAACGTGATTATGAACTTTTTATCATAATACTTCATATATATTGTATTGTACAAATTAATATCAAACTATAGATCTTTAAGGAACTGGGAAAGCTGTCGTACTAGTTTTTACCAGTAAATACTCAAAAAGTAGGGTTCATCTGTGGGTTTTGGTGATTAAGATGACTTGCAAAGGGCATTTTATAGCATGGCCTATGTTTCAAGTGATTGTTTATTGTTTTTTAATGTTTCAAACATGGACATTGCATCTGTTTAGTGTCATATGTTGCATGCTGTTTCCGCTGCTGTGGCTGAAATGCACTTGCTTCTGCTCTGAAGTTGTTCTTGTGAAACAAGATACCATTCTGTAGCAGCTTTCTTTATTAAAAAAACCAAATATTTGAGGGTTTGGATGCATTAAATTTTGTTTGTGATACCATCAGTGGTGAGAAGTTATTTATATAAACTTTCTTAAATGCTGTGGATTGTTAAATGTCAAAGGTAAATGACTGCACTAATAATATGTTGTGACCCTTTTTCTGTAGCTTCTCGGGAGCGGCTCAGAGGTAGAGGAGTGACTTTAATCCAGCTGCACAAATAACATTCAAAACAGCTGCTTGCTTAAATCTGACTAATTGGAAGAAGAATGTATTTGGTTTGCATGGCAAAGTTGGAGGGGTTGTGCTACAGGGGTGGCTTCTGTGAGAAGCTTTCCCTGTGCCTGACAGAAGACTTGCCACGTACTAAACAAATTTTCCAGACTGTGCACTTTAGGCAGGAAACCAAATAGAATTGGTCTCAAATATTGCCATGCTTTATGTTTAACCTGTGCCTTTATGTCTGAGATGCACAGAGTGCAGACCCAACTCCGTGAATGTTACTCATGTAGAAACTGAGCCAGAGCAGACATCTGTAAGCACTGTTTTCACACTGCTTTTAAAGCGTATTTAGCAATTACTATATGTGAACTGGCAAAAACTTACTGCCATGGGAACTTGCAGAAATCACTGATGTTTCTCGTTAATCTTAAACTTGGAAAGAGGAGTAGTCCCCTATTTGGGATTTTGGTTTCTCCATAGCACTGGAGAGAAAGCAAAAGAGCTTGTAGGTGATCCAGCTACAGCATTCAACATTAAGATAAGAAAAAAGGCAATAATAATGATGATTATAATAATAATAATGCTAAAAGCATCATATGTGTTGCTTTACATGATAAAAATTGCAAGAAATGAGTTTGTACCCCAACTGCTCTGTGCTCCCTCTGGCCCTGCCGCCTCCTGGATCCCCGGCTGCGGCGCCGAGGGGGGCGGTGGCCGGCTCAGGGATTCAGGGAGGACCCCCCCGAACGCTGCCAGGCGCTAAAGCCCCGCAGGAGGAGCCCGGGCAGTGGGAGGGGGGCTCTGGAGAACCCTCACTGCTCTCAGGCATCGCCCTGCCCGGGCTCCGCGGGGCCGGAACCTTCGGGCGCGGCGCCGGTGCGCGGGGGGACGCGCTGGGGTGGAGCGCCGCGGTCCGTGGGCGGTGATGGAGGCGCTGGGTCTGGGGGCGCTCAGCCCGGAGCAGGCGGCGGCCCCGGTCAACACGGTGGAGGTCAGCGCGGGGTGGGGGGCGGGGAAAGGGGCGGCGGGCGCTCCCGGAGCGCGGCTGGGCCGGGCCGGGCCGGGGTGAGGTGGGGTGAGGGGGAAGGAGCCCGCCTGCCCACCGTGCGGGACCTGCGCTCGGCTGCTGAGGTGCCGCCCCGTCCTCAGCCTTTGCCCGGCTCGTGTCCTGCAAACGCGGGCACAGAGGTTTCAGCCCTTTAAAAATCCAGCCGATTGCCTCACGTGGGCACGGAGAGGAGATGAGGGCCGAATTTCGAGTCCCTTTGGTTCCACGGGGCTTTTCCTGTAGGAAGAGCACTCCAGGCGTGGAGCCTCCGTGTCCAGGGTGCCTGGCGCTGTGTTTTGCCATGAATTCCTCTACGTGCTCCTGCACCGTGAGCTACAGTGTCACATCACAGCCACGCCGTGGCCGCGTGCTCCTAAATGCTGGGTGTCGGAATTATGAGGTGTGGATATTACAGTGTACCCTCTGCAGGAGCTGAGTGATACGACCTCATTCTATGCTGTCTGGGTATCTCTTTTCCCAAATCTGGGATGGGCATCCCCATGATTTAAAGAGGTGTTCCCTGTGATCACTGAAGAATAGAAATAGGGGAAAGTCTGTAGGAACCTTGATACGCTTTGCACTTGTCAGCCTTGCTGAATCTTTGTAGGAGCCAGGGTTCTGGTGGGTTTTACAGAGACTTGTGTCTACAAGTGCTGCTGCCAGGACTGACATTCTTGCTTATATCTTGTAAAGTAAAAGTCATAGGAAGTCTTCCCTTCCTAGGAATATAATTTACAGTGTTGACAAAAAAAATGCTAGTTGATCTTAAATGAGGACATAGTAGTAAGGAATTTTCTAAGAAATATGTATTCTCACAGAAGTTGCCCTTGGAAAAGGCAGTGTGCTGAATAAATATTACTCAGTGCATCCTGAGTAAATATTGCATAGCACATATGGCTTACTAAGATGATCCAGGTAATTTTTATCCATCTATGTTGGCTTTAGAGAGTCTTCTTTTTTTTTTTTTTCTAAATGGATCTGATTTGAAATAATGTTAGTGACTAAAACCCAACAATAATAATAAAACAAACAGATAAAAAAGGTCAAGCATCTGAGGTGTTTGGTTACTCTTTGGAAAGATATTTCAAACTGTTTTTTGTTTTCAGGAAAAATGGAGACTTCTTCCAGCATTTCTAAAGGTTAGTGATACACACTCATTTTGTGGCATGAGTGTTTCACCTCCATTCTAACTTTACCTTTCCCTCTTCTAGCTTTTGCTGTTTTTTGCTATTCCCAGAATATCTGTTCTCACCTTTTGTGTGGATTTCACAATTATTATTTTTTTTTAGTTCTCTGCAGTTATGGATAAACTCATTCCATAGATCAGTTTCCTTGATAATTTACTGATTATTTTGTGGACACATCCTCTTAGAGCTTTGCATATTTATATGGCTGTTCTCAATGAACAGTGTATATGTGTAATAGTTCCAGATTATTTTACTGTTTTACTGGCACTCAGAGACCCAATTCATGGTCTTTACACGAGACTGTGGTGTCAGGTTCATGGCTGTGTTTGTAATAGGCAGTGTATAGCCACAGACGTGGATTCTGCAAGGCTTGAACACATGTTTGTCATCTGAAAGAATTTAGCACACATCCAAAAGTACCTATAAATGCTTATATCTTAATTTCTGCCCTGTATGATTAACTTTATTGAAGCTGATTTTATTTGCTGCATGCATGTATTTTTCAGGTGAAAGGTCTGGTAAAACAGCACATAGACTCATTCAACTATTTCATCAACGTAGAGGTATGTGCTTAGCTGGTGGGAGGAGAGGAGCTTGCAGTACTCAGAAAAGGCACATGGTTCTATTTTATTTTTTTTCCCCTCCAGATAAAGAAAATCATGAAGGCCAATGAAAAAGTTACAAGTGATGCTGACCCAATGTGGTACCTGAAGTAAGCATGAAATGATTTCCCTATGAGTAGCAACATGCATACTATCTCCTGGGTTTGTTGTTGGTTATAAAATGTTTGTAGGCACTTGTGTAGGTATAAATCAGAGAGTAAATTCAGTGGCTTATCTCTTATTTGATGCAATGAACAATGAGAGACTTAAAGAAGACTCATGTGAAACAGACTTAATAACCAGCTGTTAAAAATACCTTATGTCACCATTATTCTGTAGTTCAATAATCTCAGATGACAGATTGGAGTTTCTCTTTGTCTATTTGCAAAGGTAACTTGGGGTTTATTGCTTATGCAGGTTAAATTTTAACTAACTAGACCACAACTCAAATACAGTGAGTTACTTTGGGAAGAATCATTGCTCATGATTAATCAGCCTGTACATCAGAAGTTACATCAAAGTAACTTCGTTTTTCCGTATATGTAAAATTTTTCTCCCTTCAGGTTACCTGAAAAACATTTGGCTCATTTTGAAACTGTCTGTATTACAGGTACCTCAATATCTATGTAGGTACTCCAGATGTGGAAGAAAGCTTCAATGTGACACGACCTGTATCACCTCATGAGGTATTAATGTTTGCATCTGTCTTATTTGTTTGTTTGATCTTGGGAATGTCGTGGATAGTAGCTGCATATCATTTTATTTTGAGTACATGCATGCTATGTTAGGTGATACAATGCCTGCCACTGTAGGAAGAAGCCTCAGCAATTTAAACATCGTGTAATAAAGTTTTTTGATTTAATTTTTTAATTATATTTTTTTCTGACAGGTGAATATAGCCGTATTCTGTAGTTCATAGTAGGTGAATTTGAGTGGGTTTCCATGAAAGTAATGAAAAGTACTTTGCTTGCTTAATCTTGTGACACTCCTTATGACAAAGCTTAAGTCCTCACACTACAATGTAGTGTTCTTTGATATTAACTTCTTTTTAATATTAGCCTTGCTGTTGTCTACACTCTAAGTCACTTCAGTCTCCCTTTTCCTTGTGGTCTTCTTTGGGAACATGTATCTGATTTTTTCCTCATATTTTTTAAGTCTGGGTCAGAAAACAAATATGGAAACTTTGAGCAGAAACAGATGAAAGTTGATAACATTATAAGAAGCTGCAGAAGAACATTAGCCTTATGGGGAGTATATTTAATTTCTTTGCACTGCTATAAGCATGTAGGTTAGCAAATGGACTGTGTACTTCTGGAATAAAGATGCATGTTGGAGAACAAATGCTGCTCTGACTGAAATTAGAAAGTCTGTTGGTTTTGACCAACAGGATATAAGGTAGCTTCTGTATGTGCAAGAAAACCATAAACTGACATAAACTTTGGACCTTTTAGGATTGTTTTTAGGTACCTTTCAGTTCTCTTGAGAGATTGCTCAGGAACACAGTATTTCTCTCCAGGTACTGTGCTTTGAGATTTATACCACTGCAGCAGAGGTGATGACAACCTCTTTTTGGCCTCAGAATGGGAACTGAGCTTGGGACTTGCTCTCATTTACCAGCGTACAGCCTGTTGTTAATCTCATAAATCAGCTCATATATAAGATGCTTTTTTCCTTGCTATATCCACTTGATACTTGAAGTTGAATTTTTTGGGGCTTTTTTTAATGTAATCTCAACTACCATGGAATACATTCTGTACTTTGGAGGAGTTCTGTAAAAACAGGTCGTTTAGTGGCTGCTGCAGGATCTGTCTCCAGTGACCTGACTCAGATCTCTTTGGTTCAATGGAAAGCTTTTAGGGCCAGTAACTCAGCCATTGACAGTGCAGTCAGATGTAACACATGACAGTTCATGCATCTCACAAATGTGTAGCTAATGTTAAATCAGTAGATATGAATGTGCTCAATGCAATGGGGAAGATTTATATGAATGAAATTGCATGCAAAATATTATTTGTGGTCAACAACTCATATCCAAGAACCCAGGTATTACAATGTTTGATTACTTTAGAACTAAAGTGACTGTACATGCAGAAGAAGGCAAAATAAATGCTTCATAGGTCAGATTGACCTTGAGTTTAGAATAACCTACTCTTGCATCTCAGATACATCCTCATTGATACCTAATGTAGTGCATCTTTTCTCTTTATTTTTCAGAGTGCTATACACACATGAAGGCCACAGTTATTTTCTTAAATAGGATGCTGTTTAGGTCAGGTCAGAGGTACAATTTAAAAAAAAAAGAGCATTGGATACGTATGAGTGTGCCTTTAAAATTTTCTTTTGAAGGCTTTTAAAATTCCTTCCCAAAGACACCTAAAATGATCAGATTTTCGTGAGGGTCTGAGTCTGTATCAAGTCAGGCCTATCTTTTACCTTGAGGTGCCTGTAGTAAGAAGGAAGGTGATACAAAAATGCAAGTGGTGGAATATTACACTGTAGTTCATAGTTCATATTTTATGTCTTGTGTCAAAAAAGCACACACAGAATCCCAAGGCCCTTTTTTGTTTTCCCTAAGTAGTACTAATGAGGCTGTCTAACTCTCCCTCTCTTGCAGTCCTTATGGGATTTTCATGAACTATTCATACAGATGAATTTAAAGTAATTAGAAAATGGAAATATTCTCAGTTACTTTTAAATTTTATGAAGTTGCTGTGAGCACAGTGGGACCTAGTTTCCTGCAAGTCACAGTTTGAAAACTGCTGGTGCAGTCAGTATTTTATTACCAGAGAAGTGGTTTACTTCTTAATGTGGAGAGAAGGAGCATCCAGTTTGCGACGATTCTTGGGGCATATTTTTCCATACAGTTGCATCTTCAATGCACAGCACAATCTTAGTTGCCTTTTATTACTGCATAATCAACACACTGAAGGACTACAGAACCATAAATGTGCAAGTCTGAACACTGATAAACCTATAATCCTGGAACTGAAAAGTATAAAATGCTCAGTGAGGTCATGAATGAGCTGCTGTGAGTGCTCTGTTGTGTTCAGCAGATGCAATAAGGCTGGTCTTGCATGAAGATATACAATACCTTAAGGGCTGACAACAGAGTCTTAGAGTGAGACTGGGGAACAGAAAGATCAGATTAGAAATGACTGAGCCTTGAGCTATATAATGTCCTAGATATGTATATCCTGCTTCTCTTGCTCTCTGAGGAACTGGCAAACAGATTCTGCGAATCTTTACAGGAAGTGATTCTCTATTGAGCCTTCTGTAAGTCATCTTTAGAAATGGTACTATATAGTGACATTTGCTCATTCTATTAGTAAGGTTACATCATGTCTCTCTTACTCTTCCACTCTGTCAAACTTCATGTGACAGCACAACTCTTCAGCTGTTGAGAGTCCTCATATAGAAATGTCCCTGAGCTGAGCACTGCTCAGACATTGTATGGTCTTTGTGCTGATTAGACCTGTTTGTTTAATTAAGCAGTTTGGAAGTCATGCTCTGCAGTGTTGTCTGCTGAGGACACAGATCTACTGGCTGCTTTTGAAACATCATACTAGTTGTGTTTGGATTTTCTTGGGGGTTGTTTTAAAAAAGAGAGTCTGTCAAACATAGTGCAGGTTCATGGTCTTGGTCAAGCTTTGCTTTGCTTGATTTCTTTGTGAGGACTTAGAGGACACAGGACAAACACAGGATGTTTTAAAAGAGATTCTTCAGCTTGTAAGTCAACAGATAACAATATGACTGTTCTCCTTTTAGTGCCGCCTGAGAGACATGACCTATTCTGCCCCGATTACCGTGGATATTGAATATACACGAGGTAGCCAGAGGATCATCCGCAATGCGTTACCCATTGGCAGGTAAGATACCATATATTGAGCTTCTGGTATTAGTTTTCCTTTTGTGTCATACTGGGAAGAGTTTTTACTGCAAAATACACGTAGGCTAACCTTACTTCCTTGTTAAAAGAATCACTGAGCAGGTAAATCTTGATAAACAGCTGTAGAGGATGTGATTTTTAGGTTCTAAGATTTTGTTTTGCAAAAGCGTCTGATAGTCTGTCTCCTTCCAAAGATGTTGTCTATGATTCTATTGATATAAAAGCAAGGAGGGAAATACCTGAAAGAGTACTGGAGCTTCAAGTTGCATTATTGTAAAATGAAATCAAACATGTTTGCTTTATAGCCAAATTACTCAGTCTTTCATACTTAATATGTAGAGATACATCTGTGGAAGTTGGATGGTAAAATCAGTAAAGCAAGCATTAGTCCTGCTGTACAAGGTTAAGCTCTCATTTAAAATTGGTTTAGTTAAAAACTATAGTTGTGTCATCAGGATGGTTTTAAGGGCATACATGCAAGAAGTCTTTTTGCTGTTAAAAACTGTTAATATCCAGTTATTATTTCCATGGGAAATAATTTTCCTCATCTGTCCCTAGTATTATGCTGATTTCCTTTTGCCAGGTGAGTATATACAATGCTTGTTTGCCATACAGTTCACACTGGGACAGGAAAGCTGTATGTTCTTTACACTCTTATTTCTATTGTTTGGCAGAGTCACTGATAACCTGTGTGTTTTAGAAACAAAACAAATTTAAAAAAGAAAGCAAAAAAGGCAGTATCTTTGGACCTTTGTGCCTTTAAAAAGGAATATTTCATTTGAATGCTTAGTAGCATTCCAAATTTTCTGTGCTTTTATGCACAGTGACTCAGTAACTATTTTTCTTTTTTTAGTTTTCTTCCTGATAACTTCTGATATTTTAAAAAAAATTAAAATATCCCCATAAAGAGAATAAATTGCTATTCTCTGTAATGTAGCATTAAAATATTTTATTGTGTGCAAGTGAAATAAATAAGATACTTTAAGACATCTGTTTCATTGGAGTTTTCAGTAATGGCATGTGAGTACTCCGTTTTGCAGTACCTTGTACTAACTGGTTCCTGCTTCTGATATAAGTAGCCAATGCACTGTGTGTGATAAAAGATTTTGCTTGTTATATGAAGCTTCTTGTCTCTAGGAAATACTTTCTCAGTGAAATGATTGGAGCAAGTAGGTTATCTGCATAGAGCACTGTAGTGACAAGATAGCTTTTTATACTCTGCAAAAATACAAAATTTGAGTTCATCAGGTTTTTTTTAATGTATAAGAATATGAGTATAGTAAAGAAATTAAAATAATTTATAAGATTTGAATACAAGAAATGTAGCCTAATCTTATATTTTATTGAAGTAAAATTGAATTAATTATCTCAGAGATTGCAGACAGTAGAACTCATGAATAAATTTTGTCAACATATGTCTTAGAAAAAAACCACCTGGAACGTAGATCTTATAAAGGCTGTCCAAGAAGTGAAATTCTGTAAGGTGGATCGAAAGTCAACTTTTTTGTAGAAGAGACTGAAGGGCATGGAGGTCTTTTGGTAGATGTAGTGATAAACTGTTTTTATCTTTTGCAAAATACAGCTTTCTCTTTGGAAGTAAACTATGATCTCTTTCAAAAGTTGTAATGAAAATCTGAGAGTGGAAAGGTACGCTATGAAGCTGACTATAAAAGTACACTTTTTAATAATAACTGCAAAATCATTGCTAGTTATTTGTTGAATAAGCCAAATTGAAAGTGAACATTCCCTGATTTATCTCAGGGTGGTAGAATAATTTGAATTGAAAGAGACCTCTAGTACAGGCTCCTGCTCAGAAAGGGGTCAGCTCTGTGATCAAACTGGGTTGCTCAGTGCTTTATCCTGTCAGGTCTTCATGACCTCCATGAATGGAGACTTCCTAGCTTCCCTGTGCAACTTTTCCACTGCTTGACTGCCCTCATGGTGAAGAAGTTTTGCCTCATATCCAGTCTGTGCATCTTTAGTTTCTCTTCTTTTTTAATTCCCTAAGCATTGAATTAGTTTTTAATTTCTTGGAATGTTTTTCCACCACATGTTGCGTCACAAAATACTTACTGCAGACTTCTGTGCTAAGACACCAGAGAAATCAAAGCTGCTACTGGGGAAACTTCATGCTTAGGTTATGTATTAGAGGCACTATCTGTCTGCAGCCAGAAGGTGTAATTCCTGTATGGGAAATGAGATATGAACTGGCTTTATGTAATTAAAGCTGGATCTGCAGGGGCACGTTCTTCACTGCAGCCTGTTTTCGGAGACCAGGAGTTTTTGCATGAGTTATCATTGGCCTTGGTGACTCTGCTTGTCACAATGCCTGTAGTAGCTGCATAACCTTTAAGTAGGAAGTCTGTGGTTTCTGCTAGTTGGTGTCCAGTTTCAGGTCTCTTTTCAATTACATGTTCAATGAAATAAGGTGGGTTTAAAGGAAAAACCTGTTGGTTATACCATACATGTGTTCTAATTACCTTAAACATGTTTTCTCCAGTTTGTTCAGTGTGATTTTTGTTCTGAATTTGACTCTTCTCTTTTACTCTGAATCTAGAGTAAAATTGTAACTGGTTTTCTTGCAGAATGCCTATAATGCTGCGTAGCTCCAATTGTGTTCTTACTGGGAAAACTCCAGCAGAATTTGCCAAGCTTAATGAATGTCCTTTAGATCCAGGTACATTTTCACTCCTGTTCTTTTTTTTTTTTTTTTTTGCTGTCTGTGTTTTTGTTTTAAATTATTTTCAGCAAACAAATACCCCTTTGGTATGTTTCCTGCCACCATGAAGTCATTGCAGAAACTTCTCAAGTGTATACTTGTAATGAACAGAAATCATCAGGCTTTTGAAAACAGTAAGACATGGTTGAGAGCATGGATAGTTTGTATTTCTAGATGAAGTTTTCAACCACAAAAACAATATACAAAAACTTTTAATATTGTATTTTGAATTTTGTGTATAGTATTGTATAGTGATTTGTGATATGGGAACAGAGATGGAGTTCATTCATGAAATCTGAGTGGATCAGGGAAGAGTGGAGTATAATGGTGTCCTCCAGAGGGGGAACTCTTCATTTGCTGCCTTTTGTAAATCAGGAATAAAGTGTTACATGGTAATATTTGATATGTACAGAGGAGATGAAGGTTTGATTTTTATCTACTACTTTTGAAGCATGCACTGGACCTGTGCTGGGCTTGCTTGTGGTGCTAAGCTACAGTGACATGTGCTAGAGGAGCGTTAATAGATACAGTTTAAGAGAGGAATCTAACATGGCTCATGTGCAGATTCCTTATATTGTCTTAGATACAACAAGGGTATTAAAATACATTTTTAAAAATAATACAAAAGTTTCTCCCTGGAGTGCTGAAGAGACCAAGTCAATAATTATGGAAGACTTATTCTCCTTATTCGATGTCCTTATGATATACTCTTCTGACAGGCAGTATTTTTACCTAATTTATCAAACTAACAATTCTGTTATGTCTTTTAATAATTATGATTACATTACAGTTTGGAGGTTTTTTACAGCTTTACTCTGTCTGTGCCTGTGAGTTCTTTTTGTCTGAGTACTTCCCAAATGAAGTCTTAGATCTCAAATACTATATGTGAGCCTACCAAAAGTCCTGTTTTGTCTAGTGAAACATATTTGTAGTAATCATAAGTTCCACACCAAGTTTGTTCATTACTCTTTTAAGGGAGAATTTACTCTTCTGTTTTGCACTTTGTGTATTTACTGTTTACTTTTTAGTAATTTATATTCAAAGACATATTGAAGGAGGCAAGTAAGGCACAATGGTACTGACATGTCAGGTCTTTCTTTTCTGTTGCCTAGGTGGCTATTTCATTGTTAAAGGTGTAGAGAAAGTCATTCTTATTCAAGAACAGTTATCCAAAAACAGGATCATTGTGGAAGCTGATAGAAAGGGCACAGTTGGCGCTTCTGTTACCAGGTATGGTAAATGCCTGCAATTACATAAAGGAGGTAAACTCAAAGCTTTAGAACTTCATTGTTGTAGTTGAAATAGCTGTGTAGGTTTCTTCCATGTATAGCTGAACAGGAAAAAGGTGTAGATATTCAATGTCCCTCTTTTGCTACTGTCATTTTGTTTGCTAAACATCAATCCCAAAATCACTTAGTACAGTATTCCCGCAAAAATCAGTGAGAGTTGCTCATGTGCTTCAGGATTTACCCCAGATTAGGAAAAGCAAGTTTGAATTTTTAACAAAGTGCACTTCCTAATTGATGGTGTTTGGTCTCATTTTGCAGCAAGTAACATGAAGTTGCTGCAGTGGGAATTGGGTGTAACCTTTTGTCTGCCTCTCTGCATCAAATTGACATAAAAACTTTTAAAGGCAAAGACAGTGGAGAAGGAAACAAATATTTTTGTACTGCACAAATTACTGAAAATAGCAAGGTAGTTTAAATTTGACCTTTCCTCCATGATTAAGTTTTATTTATATTTTGTTTGCCTTCTGGTTGGTTTCTTTTTAAGCTGCATCTGGTATAATATGGTGCTTGTCACTCGAATGTGAGGGCTGTTTTTTCTTCTCCAGAGGCCTCTCACACATCTCTCCTAACTACTTTACTGTTTCACAGTAAACCTAGATGAGGTTAACATACAACAGAGTACGGTTACCTCATTACTGTTGTTGCAGCAGTACTTGTGCACAGTTTGACCTTGCTGGTTACATCAAAATTGATGATAAAAGCATGCAAAGATGATTTTGAAAAGTGCAGACTTCTACTTGCCTAAGTAAGTATCTACTTACCTAAGATATTACTTAGGTAAGTATCTACTTACCTAAGATATTCCAAATAGTCCCCATCACAGGTGATAGTACTCTATTTCCTTGGAAATACAGGCTGATGTCTGGCTGTTTTAATATAATTTTTTAAAGAGGAGAGAGTGGGATTAATTCAGCTGAAAGATTGTTCAAGCCTGCTAAGTTTTCTATAAAAGATTTTAGGAGTCAGTGCAAACATTCTGTTGGACATAATATTATTTTTTTTATCTTCAGTTCCACTCATGAGAAGAAGAGCAGAACAAATATGATTGTGAAACAAGGAAGATTTTATCTGAGGCATAACACTCTATCCGAAGATATTCCCATTGCTATCATATTTAAGGTAATACAGCTGTTAGTTTGGGGGAAAAAAAAGGCAGAAAAAAGCTGTGCCACAGCTCAAGAAGGAAGATCGGCAGCAGCTCTCAAGTTAACGTGTACAGAAGGACTTGGCAGGGCTTAGAGATTGGTTTTTTTTCCCCCTGGAAAGTCCTCTTTATTGTACAGCAAAAAGGAGAAAAAGTGCCGCGTTTTTCTGCGAGGAGAGCACTGCTGTGCCAAGACAAATGCCTGCCACCCCCTCACTGCCTTGTAAGGTCCCTCTGTTGCTGCAGAAGGTCAGAAGGGTTTTGGTTTGTTACGATTTATGTTGCAAGCTCATGTTAAGGGTCTTTGGTTTTGGTCCCAGCTTGTTCCCAGCTGTGACTTGTGTAATGCTGAGTAGTTAAACACCCTTTGATTCGGATTCAGGGATATGGCATAGCCATGAGCTCATTTATACATGACTTCCAGTCATAGCTGTAAACAAAACTGATAGCCTGTGGGGCAGTCCTGCAATCCTTAGACCTATTCCTAAATCCGATAAGATGACTAGAGTGGCTGCATTTCCTGAGCAGTTTACTTCACCTGTGAATGAGCCTTGCCTCGATCCCAATACCTCAGAATCCCTGCCTTTTCAGGGAGACTCACCAGTATCTTCAGGGCAGTGAATGCATGGACAGGCATTGTAGCTTTGAGGTGATTTCTGGTGGGACTGACAAAGGGCTGTGAGAGGCATCCTATTCTAATTCTGGGCAAGAACTGGGGAGTATTTGCCCCTCCAGCTGAGCTGGTGACAAGGCTGTGCCTTGACCCTGATTGCCTGTGAAACTGCCAGAACTGCTTTCTTTCACTCTCTACTTCTCCCTTTCATTTTAATTCACTCAAGGGTGCACATACTGAATGTGTGATCAGTGTGACATAACGATGACTTTTCCCTAGCTGCCTAGCAGGACCAGGAGCAGGCTGGTAGCTCATCTGTCTGTGGAGTCAAATGCACAGACTGCAGCCACGGAGGTTTTGGGTGGACATGCACTGTCCAGCTGCTGGAGAAAAAAGGAGGGCATGGCTCATGGGACTTGTCCTGCCAACAGCTGGGAACTCCTTCCTGTCCTATGATGCTCTGCTACTGCCTGTGGGTTTGCAGCCTGATACACTGTGTGTGCAGAAGGAAATTGGGCAACAGCCTTAGAGTCACTGTTCGCAGGGAAGGTGGCTTAGGGCACAAAAATACCGCTGCTTGGATCTAGGAAAAGCCCTCTTTTTGTCTTCACTGTAGTGTTTTACAGCACAGGTTTGTAGCGGTAGTATCAGCTCGAGAAAATGATTTGCCAGGAGAGGGCAGTACGTGCTCACGGCATCCGAACAGTCTGTGCCCGCAGCGCTGATGTGTTGGCATCGGCAAGTGCAGGCTTGTCAATGTGACCACAGCTCTTGGGCTGGGTGAGAGCTGTAAGAGTCGGTTTTCACGTAGAAAGTGCTTTGGTACTAGAAAATAGTTTAATAATTGAGTTTAGACTTGAGAAATAAATATCTATTATCTCTGATGAAGCAAATCTCTTCGAGTTGGAGGATGTTTTAGTGACAGTGTTAAAGGAGGTTGAGAAATTATTTATGGACAGAAATGCATGTAAAAGTGCCAGAATTAAGTTAAAACCTTTTGTGTTTCATCAAAGTGTTAATGTGGCTCTTAATCCATTTGCTCCAGTACCAAACAACTGGATTCCACCTTCACTTACAGACTTTTATTATATTTTGTCACCCCATGCTGGTACAGACAAATACCTGCTCATGTAGAGTAACTGGTCTAGGTTATTAAGTCTGAGGAGATTGTTATTGGGTTATTTTTCTGAAGCAGGATTCTTCTGACTATTTGATCACCTTCTGACAGTGCTTGCTATAATTATCTATATATGTATCTTTTATATTTTAAATAATCTTGCATAGTTTTTCATCTATTGAATAAGAGGTTACAGTTTTTAGGAGCTCTTGGCTGTACTGCTTTTTAATTGTTTATGTTGATTTAATGTAGTAGCAAATTAGCTGAGTGTTCCATTCTTGACTGGTACTTAACTGTTCTCATGAGCAGTCATTTTCCTTACCTTCCCTTTAATGACATGAAATTCGTGGATCTTCTATCCACTTTCTGTGAGTCTCCATCTGGAACCTATAGCAGTCACGAGTCTCTGATCTTTCTTTCTTGGGCATTGCTGTGTTGTGGTATTGCTTTGTTCTATTTAACTACTAAAAGCAAGGTTACAAACACAATAGCCCTGAAACTGGAGAATCCCTAAGTTGGGGATCCCTGTCCAACCTCAGCTCTCTCGTATTGGCGGTATTGTAAACAAGAGATTTGTTGGAAAACCTAGGAAAATAATTCCTTTCTGCTGACACCAAGCCTTGGGCATAAAGCCTGTGTCTTGTTTTACTAGTAGATATTCTGCTTCTTGTCATGTAGAGATCCACATCTGCAAGGGCAGAGTTAAGCTGCACAGACAATCTTAAGTGCTGAAGTTTTGATTACCTTTGAATCCTTGCCTTTTACTGTAGCCAACTTCATGTATAATTTCTAATTAAAAATAAACTGAGAAAGCAGTGGCAAATACTGCTCTGCATTTCCTCCCAGACCAGCATCCAGGCTCCGAACAAGTTCCACAGACCTCTGCGTTTTGACTAAGAAAACAAATAGTTATTGGTAGAGGGCTGCTATGCAGTGCATGGGCCACCTAGAGGGGACAGTGTTGTCAGGGACTCCCTGAGAGTCAGTGGGAGAAAGCTGAGCAATTTTAAATTGCCTTTCTAGTCCCAATAGCTTTAATTGACCTGGTGTTCCTGCAAATCACTTAAGAAATAGATCAGGTGCAGAAAACCATTGTAATATTAGAGAAAAGAAAGCAAGTATTGGAGATCTGTCATCTACTGTGGATTTAAAGCTACTGCAACTGTAAAGTGGAGGTGCACTAATATATCCCTTAGACATATTTGTCAAAAACAAGGGCTGTGAAATACAGAGCATTAGAAACACCATCTACTGACAGAGCTGACACCTAAAATTCCTAAAGAGCTCCCTAGACTGCAGCATAAGATCACCCTCATGTTCCAGGCATAAAGTCAGGGAAGACTTAAGGCAAGACCTGAACATAGTATTCCCTGGCCTTTCTTTTGGTGAGGAAGCTGTGGGGAGGCGTGGAAATAGGGTGGATCTAAAGATCCCTTGATCTGGATATGTAGGGGGACTGGATCATGTAGGATCACCCTGAAGTTCATCCTTATCTGTAACTGCAAGCCTGAATGACCTTGTTCTGCTGCTTTGATTTGCTACCATCCAGACCTGTAAGGATCTTTGGGGTTGGCACATTCAAATGTTTTACAGCCAGTTGTGCCAAACACATATGAGTTGTGGTTTTGTGAAGTTTAGCACATTGACCACAACTAACTGAAATTTGATGGGCTACAAAAGGTATAGTGTCTGTTGTAGGACAGACTTGGAGGATCTGCTCTTCAGATGTGGAGTTGTTAGAGACTTGTAGCTGTGCTAGCTTAAGCAATCTTCCCTAACCTTTCTTCTTAGGAGTGACAAAAGCATTTGTGCAGTCCCTATATATGTAAATGCAATCTTTGGTTTGAAGTAGTGATATAAATTGGACAGTTTTGTCCCCAAAGTATGTATTCATTGAGGTTTGAAAGGGCTATTAACTGCCTTGTAATGGGAAACAGACACAGCTAATTTGCTTCCTGCTTACTTTGTAACACTTCTTCATTAGTTAATATAAATACACAACCGCAGTGCTATTTAGGATGTCCTGAGTTGACTTGCAACCCGGGGAGACCTTTGTTTTAGCTGTGCCAGTTGTGCACAGCTCCTGGGGCTGTGTGAGCTGTGCATAGTGGCTTTTTGAATATGTCAGGCTGTGAGATACACATGCTTTACCTGGGGGGCTTGAACAGGTAACAGTGAACATTAGGGGACATATGGAATATTTGTGTAGTATGTAAGGGTGTTTCTGTCCTGAAAAACATCAGGATTACAGGTGAGATGGTGTTGCTGGTTTTGCAGGGAGCTCACTACATTGCAGTGAGTTAGAGCTTCTCGAAGGTAAGGGCTGTTTTTCTCTTGTGTTCATGCTCTTGATTTGGTAGACTTGAGTGAGTCCTGGGAGCTGAAGTAAGTGAAGGTTGCATGCTGCACCAAAACTGGTGAGAGAAGGAAGAGAATTATAAGTAACCTAGAGGGACTTGAATGTTGAATTTTACGACCTGAGTCACTAGATGAAGTATCTTTAGTTCATGTTGGAGCTATAAGGAGCTGCTCTAGGACCTGCGGCAAAAGATTTGAATAGCAGGTCGAGTTTCATTTTTACAAACCTGTGTTAGTCTTGGAGCTGTTTAAGTGCAGCTCTAGAGGAACAGCTGAATGGTGGTCTTACTGAATCTGCAGGATTATGAGTTCCCATGGCTGTAGTTTCATAGCTCGTATCTTCTGAATTATGAAAGCTCCAAACCAATTCTGTCTGTGATTTCAACCTTGAACTTCCCTGACATCTTTTTAATCCAGTCATCTGCCTGTCTCCATTCTGTAATTTAGCCTGATGGACTGCAGAACTACATTCTAGGGAAGTGCCATGGAAACGCCTAGACATCATCATTAAGACACCAGCTGGGGGAGGAAGAGCTGGGCTCACACTCTCTCATGCAGCGCTCTCCTGTGTACGTGTGTGTGCACACACAAATATCGATGTGCACGCGTTTTGGTCAGTGGGAAGCTCTCTAGTCCTAAGAAGTGATTGGCCCTATTTGGACCACTTTCCCACTTGAACTCAGGATGATCTGAATATTCTGAGTGCTTGCTTTGACCTGTCTGTTTTATGTCCGTTGACGACTGGCCTTCAACCACGCTCTTCAGCAGCCTGCTGCCATCTCCCTCCTCATCCTTTGGCTGCCACTGTCAACTTATGCCTTTACAATGACTCCTTCTCCCCTCCTCTGTAAAATTGTCCCTATGTGGCATTGCCTTCCAATCAAAAAGAAACAAGACATCTTGTCTCCTGGTTTGCTTTTATGTTGATTCCCTTTCCCTCAGCTTTGTTCTGGGACCGTAAGTGCTTTAAGCTTAGGGCCCATTCCCACATTGCACGTCCTCAGTGTTTCTGTAACACAAGCAACAACCAAGGAATATTTTGTTGCTTGTTGCTAATGTTTTGTTGCTAATGAGGTTACAGGCTAATTCTGAAGTAACTTTTTTGTTTTAGTTTGGTTTTTTAGTTGTTGGATTTTTTGGGGTTGGTTTTTTTTTTTTTTTTAGAAGTGTAACATCAGGGCCAAATTTACTGAAAAACTAAGTGTTAACATTACAAACTGTCTGATAGCAGCATGGGCCTGTTGCTTGCCCTGTTAGTTTTGCAGGTAGGTGTATTTTTGCATGCAAGTTTGCTCAGGATTGTTGAGATTATAGAGGAGAATAAATAGGTCTACTTTTAGGCTGTTGTATCAGCACATCATCTTCAATCATTTGCCTAAGTTTTTAGTCATTACTCATAAATTAATTTCTCCCCATTTGCACATATCTAACATATATATTTGGTGGCAGATCCTAGCCTTTCCCACTCAGAAATTCAGAATTCTCAAGTGAATTTGCTGCTACACAGTTCAGCTAGAAAATCTGTGCTGGTGTAATGAAACATCCTATTCTCATCTTTTGATCAGCGAATCATCAAGTTAGAAAAAATTATCAATCCTCTTTAATTTACTGTGCCTTTCTGTTTTTTAGTGGACAAAAGAGCATAGTAAAAATGAAGACTGACTTTTTTTTCCACTTGTTTTTTTCACTTATTTTATGGCACTGTCTGGTTGCCATCCCATAATTAACCTGATGGACAGAAATAGGGTGATATCAGCTTGCAGTTGATGTGCTTTAGATAAATACATTCGTGGTATATGTGCCTAGAATGGCACAAGAATTTTGTTCTTCTGTAGGCTAAGTGCAATAATTTTATGAATCCAGTTGTCTTTCTAAACTAGTTTGCTGGTCAGCTATTAAGTCCTAGACACATGGAAAAACTACTGTTGTGAAGCTTCCATGCTTTTGTAGACTTTCTTACGAGTCTAGCTCTCGGGCAACAAGGGATTTTGTTAACTTCTCTGCTGAGGTTTTTTAACTACTGTGTGACCTTATTTAAAAGGGTGAGGAAGTGTAGTAATACTTGAAAAACAGAGATCTCAACTGCAGTAATATCACATGGGCAAATGCTGGTTCTGAAAAGAGCCTTGAGATCAGAGGGGTAACTACTCAGTGGGAACAAATTGTGATAAAACACACTTACCCAGTGAAGTAATGGTGTCTTGATTTGGCACTCAGCTCTGTCTGAGATGGTGGAATTGTGATCTGTGCTTTGCACTAAAAGAAGAGTGTCCTTACCCTGTTATGAGCGTATGGTACTTTTTCACTCCTTTTAATTTCTAATAAACCACAAGGTGAAAAGACAGAGTTTGAGTTTAAAGGAACTTCAGCCAATCACTTCTTTGTTGAAAAAGAAAGAAGTGAAAGAAAAAAAGAAAAAAAGGAAGCTGGATACTTCACAATTAGAGCAACAGTTTTGCAAGGGAATAGCATTAGCTAGGTGTTAAGCAAAGTGACACTCAATGAAGGCAAAAAGAAGAGAAGGTATTTCTGCATTTTTGAGGAGAATGTGACTTTTTGGGATACTGCCAGTTTTTAATGAGAACCAGAATACTAGGATCTACATAGGCCATTATTTACAATGGTCTTTGTGGCAGGCAGTTTGGAGAATAATGTGAATGCAAACGTAACTTCCTCACAAAGTTCTGAGAAACATATTATAACTCAGCCAGAAGAGGTTTAGTGAGATTATTCCATTTCTTGGTATGGCAGTGCTCCAGGCAAATGTGTGAAGGGGGGAGCTTTAGCACCATCTGGAATCCACAAAAGCCTTCACTGCTGGCTGCCACCTTGAAACACTTACTGATAGAGAGATTTTTCTAAACCTGTTAAGAGCTTTCTTAGTTTATTAAGCTCTTTTCCGCGGTATAAAGTCTAACAAGGTGTCCAAGGATCAGTGAAATAACAGAATGTCTTTCAAGTGGAATTGTGAAGTCATCTTCTAAATGCAGAGAGCTGCAAAGGAGGTAAATTGTAAACGTTTCTCAAATATGATGTGCTACATCACAGTCAGCTGAGTTTGCAGAATTGCTTGTGGTAAGAGACTGTGTGTACTCTTTCAACAAATTTCATCTTCCTTTCTTTATTCTGACTTGGTTTTCATTGTTACACACGTTGGATTGTTATTACCTAGTTTCTTTTTTTCTTAAGAAAAAAACCATAGAATTTAACTCTTATCAGTGAAGGAAAAAATGGTTCCCCAAAAAGTCTGTGTGTTCCTGCTGCTTATCAAGATTTCCATTTAACTTTCTTCCATAGCTAGAATATGTGCTGCCAGTGCCAGATGGCACAGTTTCTTAGAGAAGAGCTAGCTCTTGCTTAGTAGTAATGCAGACAAACAATACCAAATTAGCATAAGCAAATGTCAGTGAGTTAACATAAAGCCTTGTTATTTCTGTCTTTTCTTCTTTTCCTAGGCCATGGGTGTTGAGAGTGACCAGGAGATTGTACAAATGATTGGCACAGAGGAACATGTGATGGCTGCATTTGCTCCTAGCCTGGAAGAATGCCAAAAAGCTCAGATCTTTACACAGATGCAGGTGTGTCTTTTCACATGGCCAGAGGCCATAAAAATCCAAAGACAGTGGGTATTGACCACTTTGCTGTGTCAGCAGTGGACATACACTTTTGTTTTAAGGTTTGTTTTGGGGGGTTATTTTAAGCTGTGGCTTTTTAAGGGGTCAGGACTTGTCAAACATGAGACTTTGCTCTCATTACTTAACTGGGGAAAAAAAAGTCAAAGTGAAGAAAGGCTTTGTTTTCAGAAGCCTGGTGTTATGTTTTAATGGCATAAGCCTATATATGACAAGTAGCAATGTCCGTAAAATTAGGGGTTTTTTCCTGAGGACTATTCCCATTTTTAAATAGGAATTGCACACCCCATTTCTCAGAAGCCCTATTAATGTGGGTATGACCATTTCATTATGAGTAGATGTTCTCCTCCAATTCTAATCTCTTGTATGAAGCCCATAATAGTAGCCACCCTCTGTCCTGCTAAAGACTAAGCAGAGTTCTCTTAGCTCATGTACTTTTTTAAGCAGCTGGAACATGGGCCATTTTTCTGGGAGCATTTCCATCATGTACATATTAATCTGCTAGAAGAAGCTTTTGAAGATTAATCTTAGTTTGCTCTTTTGTTGTAAACTTTGCCAAATCTTTCCCTGTGTGATGCTGAGTGTTGTAAAGTGAACATCTTTCTGGGTTTCATCTTCTGGGGCTTTTGAGGGTTAGAGGTAGCTTAAAGAGCTCCTAATTCAGAGTCAGAAGAGTGAAATGGTGATGCTAGAGGAACACAGATGAATGTGAAGCATCCAGGAGGGTAGAAAAACAGAAATACAGAAGTTACTCTGTGCCAGAAATGTCAGATGAAATTAATAGAGAGTTAGCTATTTGTGGAGGAAGGTAAGAGATGGAAAGGATAGTCTGTCATTTAGTAGAGAGGGTAATTCTTTTGCACAGCTTCATGGCTTCGTTTCCAGGCAGGAACTTCCTGTGTGGGCTTGGATAGTTTCTTGACTCTGAATTCTGCAGATTGATTGACAACTGGTAAGAGTAAGAATCCATTAATCACTGTAGAGTACTCCAGGAGACAGATGTGGATGCCACACAGTAGCTTTTGTGGATATTAAACAGTGAGTGCTACCTCATGGTTTAATATCTGAATGAAACTTAGCAAGTACACAAAAGAACCAGAGGTTAAAATTCTAATAAATTAACTAGGTATCTTTTGCATTTATAGAATTCTTATTTCTGTATCTCTACAATATTCTTTTAATATTGTAGTATTTATGTATATTCACCACTTTCCATTCCATATGTCATCAACCTATGATAAATATGTTGTATATTTAATTATAGTAAATTGTGTGAATTTTCAAGAGGTTTTTTTTATTAGCATCACTTACATCTTTGCTGGTTTGCAGGTTGCTTGGAGTTTGTATCATCTGTGGCTGGTGGGATTGCACATGTTGAGGAATACATACAGATCTCCGTATGTGCATATTTGTGTAGGTTATAATTCTGATATTAACTCAGGTTAATTCTGTTTCTTGACAGGCATTGAAGTACATTGGAAACAAAGTAAGAAGGCAAAGGATGTGGGGAGGCCCAAAGAAAACAAAGATGGAAGAAGCCCGAGAGCTGTTGGCTTCAACTATTCTGACCCATGTTCTTGTATGTAACGTTCTAGTTTTTTTCTAAACTGGGATACGGTCGTGTAATTATTTATGCTGTGAGCTTTGTTGGCAGAGAAAAATGTCTTTGATGTCTTTGTAGCTGAGATAAAGTAAATCATCCTCAAAATAAAGGGGAAGACTTGGATTGAGTCAAAGAAATCTTTATGAAATCCTGTACCACTGAACTACTTATCATACTATGCATTTTTTTTCTGCACTGCCAGGCAGTATCAGCTCTTAGTTCAGGACCTTCATGTCATGACCTATACCTTTATTCTGATTTACTTTCATTTGCTATCTGTTTCAAAGTCACTAATGTATTTTTTTTTGCATTTTTTAAGAAAATAAAGCTCACAAATCCCTTTTGTAACTCCTCAGTCTGCCCAGATTACCAGTGATTTAAATGGATGTGTTTGTCTGAATACGAACTAAGGAATTGATCCTGAAACATTGGTATATTTTTGTTTTGTGAGGGTTTTTTTGATTTTTTTGTTTACAGGTGAAAGAATTCAATTTTCGTGCCAAGTGCATATACACAGCAGTGATGGTACGCAGAGTAATTTTGGCTCAAGGAGAAAATAAAGTAGATGACAGAGACTACTATGGAAATAAACGTTTGGAGTTAGCAGGGCAGGTGAGTTTTTACTTCAGAGCAAAATGTTGTTTTGGGGTTTTGTTATTATCTACTTTTAAAAATGCAGGATAGGGAGCATTTGTGTCTTCTCAGTTGAAGTGTTTTTCCTCTCATTTTATTTTTGTTGGCTTTTCTGTGTTGACTCACAGATATGCTTCCCCAATTGAGACTAATAAATTATATCCTCACTTCTGTATTGCCTCTTTATACCAGATAAAAGGACAGAGCAGTGCAAACAAGGCATCACTTCTAGTTCTGTTGTAACACTGTTAGTGCTAAGAAGACAGCATTAAGATCCATCTTCCAGTGTTCCCCTCTAAGCAGCTGGGTAAGGGAATAAACTGGGAACAAGGAAGTGCCTGCATGTCAGGTCCAGGCTGTGGAGAACCCAGCTTGTGTAGCAGCTCACAGAACAGGCACTCAAGCCTCCTGTAATTTGGAGCCCATAAGATTGCTTATTTGTTGTCAGCTGCTTTTCTGGCCTCTAGAGTAGCATGAATTAACAAAGTAAGTGGTTCAAGGTTAACTGGAGCAACTAATGAAAGTGGATTGTGTGGACTTCTCTGCTTGCAAAATTTTGGCACTGGAAGTGGTGGAATCAGTAACAAATGGCTGTGAAGGAGGGGAGTGGTTTGAGGTCTCTGACTGGCACCATTCTTCTGCAGAGAGGGTGGCAGTTCTCAGCTATTGGCCAAACTACATTCCCCTAACGCTGTGGGAATTTGCTTATCAGATGAAGGAACTGCATGGATTTTTCCTTGCCATGTGTGGTTATTTGGTTAAACAGTTTGTATTAGGATTGGACTTACTTGCTGTGCTCAGTGTTAATGTAAGTTGGAGTTTTGGTATCATCCCTAGTTGTTGATCATGATCAGAAATTCAGACCATATACTAAATGTACCAGATTGCAGAAACTCTGCGTCTCTGCTGCCCACACCATTTGTATTGGGTTTTCTGTTGCAGCACATGTAAAAATATCTGTTGCTTTTTGTTCATATCCCATGAAAATTCTCATTTTATTGTACTTTTTAAGATGTGTGCTTGCATGTTGTCTCACACTCTTCCTTCCCACCCTGCCCTGTCCTCCATGCACACATGTGAACACACACACAGAGGGCATGCAGTAATTTTAGAGTAAGAAACATGTGCTTTGCTTCCTAGTTTTCTGAAGAAACTAAGATGACACTCTTGAATGCATTGAAAGCGCAAATATAAGGGAAAAAAGTCTTCCTAAGCTGTTAGGAAAAGAAATTAATTCTTCAAATTAGTATGTTTACTGTAAATCAAATTTTTAATCTTCTGCTAAGGCAGAATATATTTCTAAAGTGTAAGGGGTAGTAAGTGGATATTAGGGCAATATTCTAATGGGATAAATATTTTAAGCTGTAATGGATTTATTTGGTTTCAGGTGTAATGTTGTTGCTGTAGTTCAGTATGACTGTAATCAATAAAATTAGTTGTTCCTATGTCATTGTATTGTTCTTACTTAACTGGATTAAAGGATTAAAGGAGTTTTTCCCTGAGATTTTTAGGGGCAGAAAGTAGAACAGGTAAAAAAGTTTTCTACAAGCTGTAAGAAGAATGCTTCTGCTCACACAGGTGTTAACAACCAAAATAGTTTTAAATTAACTGGGAAGAGGTTTTAAATGTAGAGGGTCATCTTAAGGAAGCCAATATATTTCTTTTCTACATCAAGAGGAACTATTCAGGGGTTGTAACATTTGATTAAGAGTAGTTTTTTCTCTCTTGTCGTATTTTAAACTCTAATTTCAAGCTGAACACTTGAATTCCTCTTTGCCACATTATTGGTGAAATATTAATTTGATTGGATTACAGACTAAAAAGTGTGGAGATTTTTTTCCAGTTTCTAAATGTTTATGTTTAGCTAAAATTTCTGTGGATAAAATGGTTGGTGGTGGTTTGTTTGTTTTGGGCTTTTTTTTTTTTTAATGCCAACATGTTCCTGGCATAAAAATCCTGTTGATTTACAATTTGAATAAAGAAAAAAAAAAAAAGAAAGTATTCCCATGCGAGAAGAAAAACATAGCGGTCTAAACAATGTAAAGACATAAAAGGCATTGTGTTTATAAAAATGTGTGAAAACAATAGCTGCTAATTTCACACCCCATGGGACAAGAGAATACGAAATGTGCTTTAGCTTTAGATAACAGAGTTGTATCCACTCGCCAAGCTGGTTTACAGAGCTTTCTCTTAGTCTTTCTGTCACTAGAGGCTCTGTAGGCCAGGTGCCAGCTGAGGTGTTAGCAAAACCTACCGATTTCAGGCTTAATCTTTTCACCTACCTTTTCTCTTTCCTTAATGTGTTCATTATTTGCTAAGCATTACTCTGTTCTTTGTCCTCATTTTTTTTTTGTTTCTAATGCAGCTTGCTTTGTATGGGTGAGATATGGAACAGCACCAAAATCCGGCACCCTGGAAAGCAAGGGATTTCTACCCTGTGACAAAAGAATACCGCCTTGACTTCAGAGATTGCCTAATCCCAGCTGTTCTGATAATATAATTAAGGCTGCCTAATGTCTTTAATTTTGCAACCAGTTTGTGTGAAAGGGAGAATTTGGCACTCTAAGGGCTTAAACGCTAAATAGCAATCTCAAGGCGCCTAATTAGAATTCTCTGACATTAAGCTAATTGCTGAAACTGTATTTCAGCAGCTTAACTTCTTTATTAATTTTTCTTAGGATTTTCAATGAAAATCAATTGATGAGCTGTCAGTATTTTTTTTCCTTAAATATAATTTGCTCTTTCGTGCTCCTTTCTGAAGCAGGCTGAAAGACCTTGGACTAACTATGAAATCCACTGAATATTATCAGTGGCATTCCATCCTTTTTCTTTAATCTCTTGCTCTTGACCTAGATAATGTGGTTATTGTGAGATTCTTCTTTGCCAGATAGTCAGAGCTCTTACAGAGCAAGAATCTGTGAGTGAAATTGGAAAAGTATGACACTTAGCAAATAGTAGCAAGTTGCTGTACTTGGGGTATAACTCACGTTATTAGTTCAGGGAATGGGAAGGATAGTGTGGCTTTATAATCCCGATGGCATATGGAATTATGACATTTTTGCAATTTTGTGATCAAGGAAACAAATATGTAGACACTTTCTCAGTGATTTTTAAGTGTTCCATTAAATGTTTTGTTAAATGTTTAAAGCTTACTCAAACTTGTGGAGATCAAATGGATGCCATGGTTTATTTCAAAGGAGTCTAGTTCTTATTTAACAAGACTAACGGACATCTTAAAACTGTGCAGGTTCCTTCCTTTTACTTTTTCTCTACTTTTGAAATTCTTCCCTCATAATCTAGTTTTTGGAGACTCCAGTGGGTTCTCCTTCCTAATACAATGCTTCATAAAAGATGCTTTTATTTCTGATGGAAATCTTACTTAAATTAACTGTGATATCACAGATGAGTTGCAAGTGACTGGATTTCTTTTGACAGTGGTGACAGTATAACTTTTTAGCTGTTAAGGGTATTACAAACATCAGAAGGGAAAGAAGGTCTGGGACAACTTCCTTTAATGCCAAGATCAGCACTAAAAACCCCATTTTTCAAGCAAAATGTCTCTGTTCAGAGTGGTAATAGAATTCCATTTTTGTCAAGGGTTAGCATACAGCGTGTGTTGTCAATGGTTTTACAATTTAAGTGTTTCTTGTGTCTTAAAAAGTAGACTGTCAAAGATAATCCAGTCTTGCTCTCTGAGAAGGCCAGTGGGAGCATTTTGTTGCAAATCAAGGATCTGTCTTGAGTTTCCCAGTGTTATTTGCTGTACTTATATTCTTAACTGCATTTGTGATGCCAGTGAGGTAGCTTATAATTTAAGTTAGCTGCTTTACAGTGTCATTTGCCAAATGCTTTGGTCAGCCCAGCTGGGGAATGTAGGTAGAGGAAAGCAAATGAAAGCTAGTGGACAATCCCAATGATAGGGGAATGAGTGGTTTGCTTCCTTGTCTCCAGAAGGTGAGGAACTGTGGTGACTATGTCTGACAGAGACAGTTACAATTCAGTTTTAATTCTGCATATACAGAAGTTAAATGGTACAATTGATTCCAGAATGTCTTAGCTGTGATGGATGAATACATGGATTGTTCAACACTACAGTATTTGTACGCTGGGAACTACCCTTTCTGGCTTTGGTAGCTACTGTGTTTTTAGTTCTTCTGGCACTTGGAGCTGCTGCAGAGTTGAGTCCCAGGACAGGACTGCTAGGCTTTCGAATTTACCCTGTTTGTTTGCAAAGCTAAGCATTGCGAACACTTAAAATGTATCATGTAATGCAGATTTAAGTGTTTTGAAAAGCTGTTAATGTCTGCAAGGATAGGCTGAGCAAACTGAAGAAGCAAAGCAAATTGGAGAGTGAAAAAACTCAGATCACAAACTTTGGTAGCCTTTTCTTTTCATGGCTATTTTCACAACTAGAAGTTATTAATATACATATACAGGAAATAATTGGTTTAAAAAGCAGCACTTTTAAATGGTTCTATTGCTGGGTTGTTTTATTTTAACTGACAAGAAGGATAAAGGCAGAAGTATTAAATGTGTTTCCCCTCCCTTTCTCCATTTCCCTTAATCCAGCTGTTTTGTATTTCCAGCTTCTTTCTCTTCTGTTTGAAGATTTGTTCAAAAAATTTAACTCTGAACTGAAGAAGATTGCTGACCAGGTAATCCCCAAGCAACGTGCAGCTCAGTTTGATGTCGTGAAGCATATGCGTCAAGACCAGATCACCAATGGCATGGTCAATGCCATCTCCACAGTAAGTGGTTTTGTTCTCATTTTGGTATGTGAAGTTTTTTCACCCTAGTGGAAAACGTTATGGAAATGTGCAAATTCTCTTCTGATGAATCTACTGGTTTTTGTTTGAAGAGGGCATCTATTTAACATCCTTTATAGATTAAAGTTACAAAACTCTGTCACGGGCAGGGCTTTTGGAATTCACTGAAGAATAAATAATCATCAAGCCACTTTTATTTCAAAGTGATGTTTTTGTGTTTGTGAAGGAATGGTAGAAACAAGCAAATTTAGAATAGTGATCATTGTATTTATCCAAGGTGCTGTCTTCTAGGTTCTACTTGACTGTGGTATGTTTTTTTATTATTGTCTGAATTTAGCTAGAGTCTGGTTACATCATTTGTCCACAAGATGGTTGGAAAACAGCGTGAAAACAAACAGAACCAACCGACCAACCAAAAACAAATAAACAAAATAAAAACCCAAACAACACCAAAACCCAAAACCAAAAAAAAACCCCACACCAAACAAACCAAAAATCACAACCTTAAATTTGAGCTCTTTAAGGGCAGTGCCTTTTTATTTTAAAGTTGCTACTATGAACAAATTTTCAACTTACAAGTTAGTATTTCTCTGCTAATGATACTGAACTATTTAACAGGGAAATCTGCTGCATGCTATAGTATTGAAAAAAAACCCCTGATAATTAGCCTTTTAAATATTTTTCTTAGTTGGATTTTAGCCTGTGTCTGCCTTCTGCTGGAATGGATATTTTCATTCATGCCAGTGGACAAGAACAATAATAGTTACTAACTTTGTATTTTACCTCAGACATCTACTAGAGCAATTTGTGAGATTGTTCCTGAAACCTGTCTACTCACTTGTAAATTACTTTGAAATCCATGATTTTTTAAAAGAAATTAGATTAGACTTAAGTATTTTAAGAGCTGGTAAAAATTGTGGAACCTAATTTTTAATCTTTGGAGCTCTTGAGAAGGCTTTCCTGCCTAGCATGAAATTAAAGTTTTTCTTTTTTGGTTCTTGTGAACAAAATTAACTCCACGAATTGCATCCAAAGCCACCAGCAGTCTGTAACTTACAAATCCTGGTGTTAAAGCTTATCACTGTTTAATTTTATGAGTGCCTCAAATGTAGTTAAATCTCTACAGTGCACGTAACCAAAACAATTGACAGATTTGTTTCTCTAAATGCTGGGGCTTTCTTCTAGCTGTTGCCAGTTTTTCCATTTGGACTGACAGAGATAAATCTGCAAATATTCAGTACATATTCAGTAAAGTCTTCCTTCTTCCACTGTCTTTGGACTTTTTTTTACTGCCACATAAGCAGTTAAACACCATCTGCTCTTAAGCATTGAAAAATAATTTATCAGGAACAATGCCCAGTGCATACTATTCAAGAGATTAAGCAAATACCGTAAAAATCATTCTTGGAAATGACAATCTCCAATCTCACCAGAATGCTTCGATGATATTCTCCAGGAGCATGAAATAACTCAGCAGATTCATAATTACACCAGTAACATGCAAAAGAATTCATAGCCCTGCTGCATCAACTACAGTGATGTTCAGTGATATTTCCTACAGGTTGTCTTCTTACCTTGGAAAATACCAGAAGAGAGGGTAGGTCAGGCAATAACGCCACAGACCTGATAGAAATTTCAGCATCTGAAGAATCATCTGATGCTACTGGGGGAGCAACTTCCCGTTCACAGGAGTTCTTGATAGGGAGTTCTCAACTGAGGGTGGTCTCACAACTGCCCTGGGCCCATTTTGATTTGGGATTTTGGGCAAGTTTTAAAGGATTCAGCACAAAGAATTTTTCGTAATGTTTCTTCAGGCATCATTTTTACCTCCTTTTTCCTCTAGTCTTTTTGATTTCAGATTCTTGTGGGCAGTGAAGAAGAAACCACATGGTAATTGAAACTACAGATGCAATAATTTCTAGTGTGAGGAAAAAAATACTCATTTATTTTGGTCTTCCACTTATATTCCCATAATTCCTAGTCTTTAAAGAATGAAATGGTCAGTGAGTGAACCCTTCCCAAGAATGCTGAGGGAATGAACAGGTTTCTTTTGACTGCCTTACCGTTGGGCATTTCGTCTTCCCATTTTCTGTTACAAATTTGAGACTATTTGATAGTCTCTTCAGTAGAAGAAAACAGCAAAATCAGTTGTATCGGTGGTGGTTTCTCGCTGTTCATCACTAAATGGGATTGTGCTGTTAATGTGTAAATAAAGAAGCCAAGGAAATCACCTTCTAAAAGGGTTTGGTGTAGTATAGCAAGCAAGCTTCAAATTATTTGATAGTATTGGGTAGCTGAGTTTGTCAAAAAGGCTACAGGAATTAGTAGAAGGCAATCCCTGGGGAAATGTTGTCTTTGGACTGGCCAGTAACATGGTGCCTGGAGTAAGTAGTTGTATTTCAGACAGAAACTTTCTGTGCCCAGTGACTCAGGTGCTGAGAACTGTATCTGGCATAGATGTCATGAAGGCAAAACTTGTAATGCCAAATTTCAAGATTACAGTAGAAATTATTAAATCTGCTTGGCATTGAAACATATTTGTGTCCTAGAACATTGTCTGAACTCTCTTTTCCTAATTAAAACCGCAAGTGATAGTACTTGTGACAGTCCTGAAACATGAAAACTCTGGTATATGCATGGATCTTGCATTTCATACTTGGTTTAATCCTACCAGGGAAGTTGGGTAGACCTACTCCACACACACACACACTCTCTTCTGTGAGAAGACACATCAGTGAGGTTTTTTTCTCTGGATTCTAAAAACAAAAGGCTTCAAGAAAGTACAGAGGGCTTTGATGTCAGACTTCTCTAGCATAAATGCCTGTGCTTCCTACCAAAATAACAAATCACGACAAAGGCAAAAGTGGAAGCTGGTGGGATCTATTGTAAAAGTGTTACTTCACCCAAAGACCTTTTTTTACAAAAAAAAAACCCAACAAACTATAAAACGGGAACAGAAAACTCAATTTAGCTAAATTTGAGTATAGATTTATCTGTAAGGGGCAGATGAAGAAGAATCTTTTGTGATTGACTATATAATAGCAAAAGTATCCTCTCATCTGAAAGAGCAGTTCTTTTGTTTCAACTTTTTTTTAATACTTAGTACAGATACACTGTAACTAGGAGTTTATATGCAGATACGTAATTAGAAAGTTGTTTTATATAAATGGGCAACATTTGCTTTGCAAAGCTCCTCAGCTATCATTCTGTCTAGATACTGGAAAAATTCAAGACAAGGATAAACTGAAATAATTTTTTTAAAACACTAATTTTGTTCTACAGGGAAATTGGTCTCTAAAGAGATTCAAAATGGACCGGCAGGGTGTGACGCAAGTATTGTCCCGCTTGTCTTATATATCTGCTCTGGGAATGATGACTAGAATCTCTTCTCAGTTTGAAAAAACAAGGAAAGTGAGTGGTCCTCGATCACTACAGCCATCTCAGTGGGGGATGCTCTGCCCTTCTGACACTCCTGAAGGAGAGGTGAGAAATTGCTATTTTGCTTTCTGTGTTTCTTATCCTGAGGAATGGAGACACCTGTTTATTTTGAAGCAGGTGATCCTCCATCAGAGGAAGAATTCTGATGAGGAGGTTTCTGGAGAGGTAGATTGTCCTCAGCCTGAAAATACAACTTGTCCATCTTCTGACAACCCTCTTTACATCCTGGTCTTCCTTACTGTATTGCCTTCTTTCTCCAGAGTGGAAACAGTTCTGAAATCATTTAGCTGTATGAGAACAACATGAGGACCCCCCCAATTTTGCTGCAGAACTACTTATTCTCTTTTGATCAGAGCAGAGGGAAGGAAGTCCTAAACTCCTGTCCCTTTGTTCTGTAATAAAAGTTCTGGTTTGAAGTTACACCATCAACCTGCAATTTTTCTAGAAACATGTACTGTTATTTCTTTAGCCATTAGCTTGAGGAACAAAACCACCTTTGTATATTTTACATTAAAGATATCATCCAGTTATTTGAGCCAAACAGTTGATGCTGACAGTCTTTGGTTTGTTTTCCTCTTTTTCTCTTTTTTTTTTTTTTTTTGTTTGAATATACTGGAGAGGGGGGAACTCTGAACTTCCTGTGTTAGTATGTAGTCAATATGAGCTAGTCTCATTAAGCAGCTGAAATATAATTGCACTGTATAACATATTTGGATCTTTTTTCATTTAAAAGCATCAATGTTTGTGTCAGAACTTACAGAATATTTGGAAAATTGATAGATAGACTGATTTTGTATTTCCATTATGCTGCTGAGTAGCTGTTGCTTTGAAGAGAGAAATACAGCATTATACATATTTGGATAACTTAAGAACTACAACTTCAGTGCCTATATTTTTTATTATTTTTATTATTTTGTAAATGCTAAAACACTGGAATAGAAGGAATAAAATATGTGTGATGTGTTGCTTTTTTCTTTTTTTTTTAGGCTTGTGGTTTGGTTAAAAATCTTGCCCTCATGACTCATATTACTACAGATATGGAAGATGGCCCAATTATTAAATTAGCCAGTAATCTTGGAGTTGAAGATGTCAACTTGCTCTGTGGTGAAGAACTTTCATATCCAAATGTGTTCCTTGTTTTCCTTAATGGTATGTTACTTCTCAGCAGTCTTGACTCTGATTTGTTGTTGAGGGAAAGTTAGGCTTCAGAAACCCTCCAGCAATTTTTGGAACACGGTAGATGCTGTTTTCCACGTGTGAATAATTTCCTCTAAATATTTCGATAGGGTTGGGCAAAGTGGACAGGCCAGATCATGACACTTAGCTGCATGAAGTTGGGTCTTCAGAACTCTGACTGCAGATGTCTGTAGCTGAGAAATTGAAACTTTTTTTCAAATATCAGCCCTGTTTTTAAGCCCGCTTGCAGAAATACGTACATTCGACTACAGATTTTTTTGCTTCTTCAGACATAGGCCAAGGGTGGTGCCATTCATAAAGTACTTTTAAAAGAAAATAACTGCTAAATTTGTAATACATTTATAAATTCAGAGCTTCATTTACAGAAAGTCTTTAGTAATCTGTAATCTCTATTTGTTTTTATATGTATTCATGCACTTTAAAGTGCCTTTAAGAACAGAAGCATCTATTGTTTGCAAAGTTTAGCAATGCTATTCTCTTTAAAATCACCTTTTAAGGGACATGTTGCTTTGTGAATGATTAGAAAAAAATTAGACTTTGGAAAACAGGCCTCTCTTCTTTGTTAAAGGGATGATTTGGCACATGTGCTTTGCCTCTGCACGTTTGTGTTTCTTTTACAACTGATCTTGTAGTGTTTCAAAAACAACAGGTACTATGATATTAGATTTCAAAGTACTGACATTTTTATAACTACAACTGTGATTTAAAAATAGCCTTTTGTCAACAGCATCCACTTCCAGGGACTAGTTTGTAATGTCTGTCACCATGAATAAGTTCTCCATTTACCTTTGAATTAAGCAGAATTTGTTCTTCAATCCTGCCTTTTTCCAATAACATAAAAGCAGCACTTGACCAAACTGCATTCCTTTACTCTGCTTTTCTATAGCAGTATGTTAAAGATAAGATTCAGTCAAACCACATGCACCCTCTTCTGTCTTGTTTTATGGTCCAAAGGAGAGTGCAGAGCCAAAGTATTGTACTCTTCCTTCACAAGCTCAGTCTGTGGTATGGAACAAGACAGTGTTTTGTCAAATGTAGATGAACTAATACTAAGTGAGGCAAAACAAGTTACTGTTCAATCTACTAGTTTGTGGGTTTAATCCATAATAAAATTTCAGACTTGTGAATGGATTACTTGATCCTGATTTAAACCTGTGACCTAAGAGGGCAGAAAATCTGTTAAGTACAAATCCTTTAAGCTATAGAGACCTTTGTATTGTCTTATAAACTCCCCGAACTATCATCCTTTGTCTTCTGTTTTGAAGTTTTGTTTAGAATGTGACCATGCTTTTGTTTATATATTGAGATTACTTTGGTCAGGTGACTCTCTAACTGAATTTCACTCTCTTGTTTGTTCATCATGCATCAAAATACTTAAGTATGAGCTAGAGTGCCCTGCTAAGATAGCTAAGTTGAGCAAACTACCTGAAGGAGGAATTGTGGTGATGTTGTGTGTGATCATATATATCAAAAATACCAGGACTTTCTAAAATTTCTAACAAGGCAGCAGGACAGTTCCTTGGTCTGTTCTTGGAGACTTTGGATTTGTCTCAGTACAAGTGAAATTACAGACTTCAGAATTGTTGTTTACTTGTATGCCAGCTGGTAAATGGCCACCGGAGCAGAAACATATTTGAAGAACACTGGATGAAGCACATCATTTGGTTTCTCAGGCTATTTGGAGATGAGCAGGTAGATGACTTGTGAAATTCTGACAATTTTTTACTTAGAGGAAAAAAGAGCCAATTCTTATACATGTAAGCAAAGAGAAATTTTACAACAACTCTTATTATTTGCAGGAAGCAGGAAGTACTTCTATGCATGCTACACGTGATCAGAATTTGTAAATAGAGTTTTAGATGTGCAAAGGATGCACCAGATATTTATTCTCTTTCTGAATAGGTAACATCCTTGGTGTCATACGTGATCATCAGAAATTAGTCAACACATTTCGGATAATGCGTCGAGCGGGTTATATCAATGAATTTGTTTCCATCTCTACCAATCTGTCTGACAGATGTGTCTACATTTCCTCTGATGGGGGCAGATTGTGCAGGTAAACATCCTGTCAGAATTATCTCACTACTGAACTTACTGTAAGCACTGTGTTATGCACTGTACAGATACAAGCAAATTCAGTAAGACTTGAGCATCTTTTTTCTCCTTAAATAGCCCTCTTTCAAAACAGACAGGTCTGAAAACGTGCTATATAGTCAAGGAACTTATAAAACAACAAAGTCCAAATATATCCATTTTACCTGTAACCAAAAGTCAAACCAAAATGTTTCTTCTGTCTTCTTAAAAAAAAAAAAAAAAAAAGAGGGAAAGTAAAATCAATCTGACTGACAACTCCAGTAATGTTCAGTGTCCTTGTTCAGTGTTCCTTGGAGGAACATTTTGTAACTTCCTGTAAAGTGAGAAACAAGCAGCCACTCGTCTGATATTCCATGAGTGTCATATCACATTTCAGACTGAGAAGCTGCTCTTTATCTTCAAGGGCAAAACTTCTGGTGCAAAACTTCCTCAGGCATGTATACTTGTTTGCTGTAATACGAAGAAGTATGTATCACAATTTTGGGTTATTTCATTGCTTACCCTTAAGTAGGTAGGGAATTCAATAAGCCTGTAAGAAAGGTCACCACCTTGAGGTGCTTGTGGTCTTTATTAGATAGAAAGAACGCCTGAGTAACAGTCATGTCACAGAGGAAAGCAAAAAGGAATTGGCTGGCTAAGATGAGAAGGAGTAGAACATAACAATATTTTGAGGCAGAAAATCATGTTGATTTATAGTAGCAGCTAGAGACCCCAGTCAGATTATGACAGCACTGTGCTAGGTTATTTACAAGTAAAACATCTCCAGGCCCAAATAATCAGCCTGAAGAACAAGGCATAAAAGTTGAACAAAGCAGAGATTGGGAGGCAGAAGGAGTTAATGAATATATACATATTTTAACATGGACTAGCTGTGTGCATATTTTGTGTGTACTTTAGTGAAGCAGTAGTCACAACTGTAGGTGGCATTCCACCTTATCCATTAATTGAACCTCAGAGTGTGCTGAATACAGTTTGAGGGATGCTAGAGGCTCTAAACTAATAAATGTACAAACCATCAATTTATCATACCGGGTCAAGAGATCCAGAGTAGGGGCATATTCAGTGGCAGAGAAGTCGTTTTGCAGTCAGGGTTCATATCAGCCATTCTGTGGTTTTGGAGATGCAGCAAAGCTTACAATGTGTAATATAAAGATAAGGGAAATCATGTAGATTTTCAGGAGTTTACCAAGCTTACTTTGTGGCACCCCTCACCCTGCAATTGTTCAAATACCCTTATTAACCATTTTAAAGTGCTTATGAGTCTTCTAACCTTATTTAGACTTTGGAGGGGACTCCACAAGTATCTTGTAGCTATTTGCTCCTCTTTATAAAAGCAACTTGTCCAAATAGCAACAGCCCTTGACGTTTCATTCTTGCATGCCATCCTTTGTGTCAATGTTTTTGTTTGGTAAAGAAGCCTTCAGAGATCCATGTGCTGTTGAAATTTATGGATTCATCTGAGATCACCCTTAGTAAATGCCTGTACTTTACACCATGTAAGTAACCACAAAATGCATTCTTGCATGTGGACACTTGAGCACTAACTGTTCACTCAGTGTTCTGTGAAGTCCGTGCAATAGCCGCAGTATTTAATGCTGTTCTTAGCTTTGTAGATTTGGAATTCTCAAGTCTTTAAAGCTGTCATTAAAATCTGTGGGTAAAACTTAAAAAAAGGTTAGTTTAAAGATTTAAAGGGGAAAAAACCAGCTTCCACCTCAACATTGAAATCTTAATTTTTCTGGTACTCTTTTTTTATGTACTTCATAGACAATATGTCAAACCAAGGTCTGAATAAATACTGATTGTATTTATGTGGATTTATGAGTTAAAGATGAATAAATTTTAAAAGTAATTTATATAATAGGTTGTGGATAGGTTTTTAATAGAAGTGTAAATTAAGTTACTTGCCGAAGTATTTGCGATGACAATCCTTTTTTTTTTATTTGCAGACCTTACATAATTGTCAAGAAGCAAAAACCTGCAGTTACAAACAAGCATATGGAAGAACTGGCTCAGGGATACAGGTACACAACTCAAGTAGACTATATTCATCTTCAATAAGTAAATACTGTGTGGAAATACTTCAGCCAGTCAGTATTTCAGTCTTAGGGTTAACTATGAAGAGAACAAGTCTACTCTCCTCTATATTAATCATTACTGTAATGGAGATTTTCTGTTTAAGTCAAATTAAGTCTGCTCTTCTTGTATTGTTACTATGATGAAATTTGGTGATTATACAGAATAAACACTTTTGACAGCCTCATCTTTCTGCAAGTGGAAGGCGTGAGGCAGTGTCATCCTTCTCCTGACTGAAAAATCAAATACCTTGAGAAAATATCAACTTGACCATCCTAAAACAGGCACATTCAGAATTAGTTTTAGAAGTCCTTTAAAATTCTTAGTTTGTGTGTTTGAAAAAAACACACAAAAGTATTTAAATTTAGCTCTAACTAAATTTTACAAAACCATCACAAAAATTTGCGTGATTACCCCTATATTTTCTTACATTTATAGAGATGATGAGTACATACAGGAAGATTTCATTGCTTGTTCATATAAGTAACATTCATCAGTCAGACTGTGTGAAGCAGTGAATGGGAAACAGGATTACTTTAAAAATACATTTTTCTTTTAATATGTAATATGCACAGAAATTTTCCTGTAGAAGTATTTATCTGGTTTAACTTTACATATTACGTTTCTTTAATAGATTTACTATGATTTTATGTTATAAGACAGTACTTCTAGTGTAATTTTTAATTTATCTGTAGGAATTTTGAAGACTTCTTGCACGAAGGCCTCGTTGAATATTTGGATGTGAATGAAGAAAATGATTGTAACATCGCACTATATGAAAATACAATTAATAAGTAAGTAAGTATGCATTCAGACACTGACACAGGAAAAACTTTCATAGGGTGACCCTCTGAAATGCAAGCATATAAATAATGTTACTGTTTTCACATGTACACACTGCTCCCTGCGAGTGGTTGAAACCACTCCAGGTGAAAGCTAAAGAAAGAAGTCTGTTCACACACATCCTAAATTATCTACAGGATAGTTACAATAAATGATTTTGGTTTTGGGAGATCTGTTCCTGCCAGTAACTCCTAAAACAGTGGAACAGTTCAAGGTTTATCCTTTTTTTCTCTGAATATGGCTTCTTTTTTTTTTTCATTCTAATCATTGGGCTGCTCATCGTAAGTAATTTTATACAAGAGGTACCCAGAAAGCAAATGGTTCCACATGTTAAATGATTATCTTAGCATGTCACAATCATTGTTTGGAAATCTCTCTTATGTCTGTACAGTGACTCTAGACAGCCACCTTACAAGAAAAGAGGTAAGGGAGTGAGACCTTCCCTTTGACTGTTGGATGTATAATAGGCCCTGATAAAAATGTCTGTATCATTCTGTGTATTCTTTACCACATGTGTTAAAAACATTTTTGGTACGTGGTTTTCATTCAGAAAGATTTCCAGATTTGTTGTATTTTCCACATACCTGAAGGACCTGGTGCTTTTTTCCCCCTCTGATTGTGATTAAAGAGCCCACGTTAAAGGAAGAATTTTTAAGGAATTTTTAGGTCCTATCTTTTTAATTATTTTTTTAATGTTTCTCTGGCAATATCCTGTAAACTGAAGGCTGTGTATGAGATGTTAGAACTTATCTCCTGAAATGTTTGATCAGCAGATTTATGCAGAAAATGCATTTTTCAAATAATCTCTCCTGGTCAAGTACTCCTGGAAACCAATAGGAATACATCATTGATTTCAGTGGAGGTGGATGAGACCTTCAATTATCTTTAACCTTTGCCAGATGAAATGCATTAACTCTGCTAATTAAATTGCATTGCTCCTGCCCAGGCTTATGAAGACTTTATCACTTTAAGAACTTACTCTTACATGCTCTTGACTGACTTTTATATACATGAGTAAAGACACATGAATAAAGCACACACAATTGCTGTCGTTTGTGCCAAAATTAAATAATTTCCACAGAGCACCAGAGCTGAAAAATATAAGTTACAGGACACCTGACTCAGCTTGGAAGGTTAATGGGAGTGTATCCCATGAAATCAGTGCTTAGGCAAAAATAAGAGGAGACAGTGAACTCCAGTGGACTAGTGTGAGGAAATGACTCCAAAACAACTGGCAAAAAGTTGGGAGATTCTTATATTGTCTATTTTGAGTTTAGCTTCAATGCTTGTGGCTAACGTGCCATGAGTATCTGAGCTTGCATTGTATGAGCACATTGCTCCTTGTGTTTGGTAATGATATTCCCTACATCCCGAGTAGTTGATTTGTCCTCCCTTTCCCCAGATGACCATCTTGCATATGAAATGGCATGACCATGTTGGTACAACTTGTTCTCCACTATTGTGAAGTATCCCGTTAACATTCCTGCTTTTGTAATGTGGGCTTTTTTTAGCTACAGTATCCTCTCTTTACTTATCCAATCTAATTAGGGGGCTTTTCTTTGAAGGATTTGACTCTATTTAATGCATTCAGTTTCTTCCTTACACATCTGTAGCTCTGATTTTAAAACTCACAAGGTTACCTTCCTTTCTTGGGCCCGTTTCCAGCAGTGGCATTTTTGACCTGCAGAAATTGAACTGCTCTGTAAAGTTTAAAGATCTCTCATTACCACTGTGGAATACTTCATAAGATACCAGAATCTGCATGTGTTACATCATCTTTGGTTGAAATAGGATTGACCTCAATGGGAAAAGACTTGTGTTGAATATCCTGTCTGAAATATGTAGTTCCATGCACTTGTACTTTCTGAAGAGATTGTTGAACTTCACTATCAGTAAGTCTTAATTAAGCCTCTTGTTTTATTGTTTGAGAAGTGTCAGCAGGTCTGTGAACTTCTACAGAATAGGGGAACAGTCTCTGCTTTTAAGTTTGCTACTGGCTCTTGAGACCATTTTACTATTACTTGACTGCAGTTGGGATTCTACCATTTGTATTTTCTTAAGACAGGCTCTAGTTAACAAGTGAAAGAAAATAGTGGCTATTTTCTGCTAGCAGGTGATTTTTAGGTTGCTCAAGCATATTTGTGATTTATAAAGATTTCTAGGACTGATAGAGGGTTTCATTGGCTTACTTCTCAGGGTTTCCAGATTTTTTTTTTCACTTTTCAGATGGCATTTTTTTTCCAGTAGTACATACATTGTTTATATAAGTTCCTGCTGGCACTTGTCTTAGGCCTGTATGTACTTGTGGGTAATTCCTCAGCCTTTGTGAGCTTATAGTGCTCTCATAATAAAGATTTTTCCAGTCATTTCCTTTGCAAGGTTTCAAAGTTTAGTAAAAAAATGAATGCGTTTAAATAATTAAGGGAAAGTCTTCCAAAAAACTTCCAAGAGAAGTCAAACATTAAAGATGGGATTTTCAGAATGCACTGGGTTTAGATGTGTGGGAGAAGCAATGTATGCCTAAACCCAAGCTCTGTGTAATAAATCCAGGACAGGAAAGATAGGCTTTGAATAGGTTTGGTTATAATTATCTGTGTTTCATAATTCCCCATTTCCTAGTTACTTATCTTGATTTAAATTCATATCTGCTGCAGCCAAGTTTTATTGTACACTTCATCCTTAGTTATTAGTCACTCCACTTGCATCCCAATGCTTGCTATGATTTAATTGTCTTTATTGAGCATGGACTTTCTCCCATGAACCTCATACCAGATAGAACAAATTTTGTCATCTCTCAGTCTTTACTCCTTTACCCTTGTCTTTTTACTTCTCATCACTACTGTCTTTTAACAATACAATCACTTCCAAAACATTTGCAGAGCTTTTCAAATAGTGTTTCATTATGCCATATCAGCTGTGGCACTAGGTCTGGTTTGGACACAGATGTTTTCCCTTTAACTGATGCTATATAACTAACCTTGGAAAACCAAAACTACACTTCTAGTGTTTTTCAATACTGCACTCTGTCTTGCTCTTCATTCCTCCATCTCCCCAGCGGATTTCTGGATCTCTGAGGTTAGTAATCTAACAGGGAAGACTCTCATTACATGAGGAGACATTCCTTAATGCATTTTAGGTCTTACTGTATAAACTGATGTTTTATTGTCTTACTGAGCTCCCTCAGATTGTTGTTATCTGGAGGCTTTTTTTCCCATGATGGAATAAACCCTCAGTTATTTCTCCTTCATTTCTTTTCATATGGAAACACTTAGTCAGAAGAAAGTTGCTGTTGGGTTTTTTTTTAAATAAAAATAAAAATCCCATTATGAATCCATATCTTAAGGTCCTACTGACTTACATGTTCCTGAACAGAACTGGAAGTCTTATGAGATTAAATTAAATAAATTCTACTTGTTTGTTCACAAGCCTGCCATAATTAGTACTCTTTTTTTTAAGAGATACAACACATTTGGAGATTGAGCCTTTCACGCTTCTTGGTGTCTGTGCTGGGCTGATTCCATATCCTCACCACAACCAGTCCCCGAGAAACACTTATCAATGTGCCATGGGGAAACAAGCCATGGGTAAGACTTTATTTTCTTATTCCTTTTTGAAATGTTATATAGTTTTTGAAGCTATGTAGCAAAAGTGACAAACAGAGAAATTGTTAACGTAAAAGCTATGCTAGAAAAAGTAAAAGAGCACTTCTTTAGCTTTGAGGAAAAAAGAGTTTACCTCTGAAAGTTGGAAAAATTAAAATGAAAAAAATGCCAGTTAGTTTTACTTTTTGAAGACCATATCTGCAGGTCTTAAGACTTAAAAGAAAAATTGGATAAACTGGGACACTTCTGCTTTTTTTGTTGGATTTTATTGATGATCGTCATGACTTTCGAGTTTTTGGCATGGCTGCAGGATTGGAATTTTTTCTCTTTATGCTGTGATGTACTGTGTGTTTCCAGACAAAAAGATTTAAAAAGTGTACTCACAAAGAGAGACAGAGCAGAGATTGGGGAGCATTTCCCTGAGTAGTTGAGTAGGTGACCTAAAAATAAATATATAAATAGTTAACATTGACATCAGAGAGTAAGAAGAATCGAAATGTGAAAGAGAGTGATTAGTTACTTGAGCACTTTCTGCAACTGTAGTTTAGATTTTGGACTTTTTCTGTTTTGGATGAAGAGGGCAACTAATGCCTCAGCAAAGTGATTGAAACAAAATTAATTTCCTCTCATGTAATCTGACAGTGTCATATCTGGTCACTCAAACCCAACTGTTCTGTAAATTTGCTGTTGTGGGTAATTGACACCAGGTAAGTTCTAATCCTTCCTTTAAAACACAGCTAAAGTAGCATTAAAGCATCCAAGTCATACAGCTCAGAATCAAGCCAGAGCAAGTACCACAAAGGACCTGAGCAGTCATACGTGGTTCACACAGCTGTATTCAGACTAGTGCTGTACTTGCTACTTTCATGTCTTGTATTGATGGTTTGCTTGCAAGTTGAGAGCTACAGTGGCACAACTTTGTGTCATGAAGAAATTAACACTTCAGTTGGGTTTACTAAACCTTTTGTTTTGTTCTGTGTGTTCAAAACTGAAACACTGCACCTTTTGTGAGGCTTCTTCAGCATAATTAATAGCGAAGTAACTGCCTTATGCTGAACTGTCATGTTCAACGCATCAAAACAGAAGAAAATAGCAACAGATGTATGTTCTCCCTTTAAATTAAAAAAAAAAAAAAAAGGGAGGAGGGGGGGAAGAGGAGCAAGGCAGTCTTTTTCCTTACAGTTCTTCCCCGTCCCATTATCTTTCCCCCACCCCCGAGTCTCTATTTTATGACTATTAGTCTCAGAAGGTTTGGTTAGTTACCACACACAGTTAAGCAGGATCAGTGTGTACAGAAAGCCAATTCAGTATCTGTGGAGTTCTTTTGTAGTTTTCTGTGTGAAGGTTTTTTTCCCCGTTTTGTTTTGAGTGTCATTTGCAATTCATTGTCTGTGTTTTCTGAGGTTGGTGTATTCAGCTGCTTTGACCCTAGGTCTTGCACATTTAGCTCCTTGGATACAATCCTCTGACGTTCCTGCTGACGCGAGGAACACAAAAGCCATTGAATATCTTGAGCAATAAAAAAAGCCTTTGTTTCAGTTTGTTATGACAAAACACCTGACTGAAAGAATAAGCAGCTAGATAAAAGTACATTTTAAAAGTTGGCACATGACTTGAGCTATATTTTGCTCTGTCTGAAGTATCTGCAAACACCTGAAGCTTTTTTAATAACTGTTTTAATAAAAGCCACCATAAGTGGCAATATATAGGGGCAGAAAAGATTTTCTCTACACTTACTGACCAAATGAGATCTAGGGGATATTCCTGAAACATTGCACATACTTTTTTCTCTTATTTTTATGAAGAGATGCTTCAAACGCTCACCTTTAAGTAACCATCCACCTTTTGTGCTTTCTTTCCCCACACTGAAATTGCAGAGCAGGTCTTGGTCCAACATGTGGAAATTGATATGTGAGACCTCTGTGTCACTCCCTCAGCTGTCAAAACCTGGGGGAATGGAAGGAACCCTGGGGTTCAGACTGGGAAAAGAGAGCCTTGAGCTTCTCAACACTGACCCACCCCCTCTGACTACATCACAGGGCTGTGCCAGCAGCTTTGGACAGTCTTTGCTCTTTTTTAAGCAACATTAAGCCAGGGAAAGGTGTGAAAGCACAAGTACATGGACAGTGGACATCAGAGCTTGCAATGGGGTCTGAAATCTGGTATCCCCGACAAGTCCTAAAATATTAATGTTTCTTTAGGGTAGCATTAAATGTCCTGAAAAATACCTCCCTTTCATGGGTAGATGAGTGATCATCTTGGATGCACTTAGTGAGAAAACTGGATTTCAGTAATATTAAATTGAAATTAAATCCCTCACTTATAGCATAGATAATTTATCATATGTTGCAGGTTGAACTGTATGACTGAGGGGAAGTTAGGTGGCAAATACAACAACAGCTTCAAGGACCTCAGTTGAGTGTTGACATTTCAGTACAAGATTAACAGTTGTAGCTTAAAATCTCAGAAGTATTTAAGATTAAAATACAAGATGCTGTACTGTTTGCATTCCATGTGTTGCTAGAATAATGCTTAAGAGGATCAAGGGCTTCTACAGTTAGGGAAATAGTTTTAAATTGATATTTTTAATTCCATAGAAAAATAGAAGGTTTTACACACTACCTCTGTGACTGTGAAGTGTTATGATATTACAAAAAAAAAAACAACTCTTACTGTATCATGTACATTCTGCTTTGCTTCTGTGAAGTAGTAGAGCCCTTTATATACGGCTTTGCCTTATGCAGAATGTGTTAAAATTGAGTGGAGAAGAATAATGTGCTTCAAGGAACTGAGGGCTGGTGGTTTTTTGGTCTTTGACACTTGTGAAAGGTTTGTTGATGGACTGAGAGCCAGGGTCCTCCCGAATTTTGTACAGCTATCCTATGGGCAGAGAATCTAAACAACCTCAAAGCAAAAACAGCTGTTGCTGGTCATCACAGCTGGATCTGGGTGCATTGTGGCCACAGCTCTGTTCTGCCACTGCTCTTTGAGGAGTGTTTGTGCTCTGTGACAGTCTCATTTTGACATCTCTCCCTGGTAGCAGGCACAGACATGCTGAGACACAAATCAGCCAAACTACTTCCCCCCATTTACCCGTAATCTTTTTAACTTACTTCTTAATTTTTATACAGTGAAAGGAGAATTACTGATGTTTAACATCCAGATCATTTAATACATGTACTGTGAAAATCTTTCTGAGCAGAGTTGGAGCTCCCTCCACAAGGTTTACTACAGCATTTAAAAAGTGTACTTCTTCCTCTCTTGGTTTGTGCTCATATAAAAGGACAGAATAGTAGAAAATCCATGGTGAAAACAGGGAAAATACAGAAATACAGCATTTCTTTTCTTGGCATGTGCAGTAATAGCCCTTTTGGCTCAAGTAGGTTGATTTCTGTATCCTTGTTGATTGTGACTGTACAGTTTAATGTTGCTGTAAATAATACACCAGAGAATTGGATTAACACTCATTTTAGCTGGCTGTTTGTTCTGGTGTGTTCTCAAAACTTTCTGCATCAGAATAACAATGCCTCATTTATGCTAAATATCAGTAGATAGCACTTTTATAGTGATTACTTCACACTGAAGAATGATCAAACACTACTTTAAAAGAAAGAGAAAATCTGACAGGAAATGGAAAAAAAGGAAGGAATGCACACGTGCATTCAGAATATGTCAAGTACTGAGAAAAGCAAGAAAATTATCTTTGTTGTATTCAGGTCAACCTTGTGTGTTTTGCTTTAACCAGGGCTAATTACCAATGAAAAAAATTGGTTCTTGCTGTTGGGATAATTATAAATGCAAGTCATTGTGAGCAGGGTTTGTTATGGTGAACTTTAATTATACTTTACTTTTCCTTGACTGTTTGGCTGGAGCAAACAAGGGCTCTGTTCTTTCAGAGAGAAAACAGAAATAAAGCTGGTGACATCCTTCATTTCAGTGCCCACACAGAGGTCTCGTCCCAACACACCAGTCCTCAGAAGAGAGCTGCTGCTTTATTTTAAATAAGCAGATTGTGGTTTAAGGCTGTGGTTTGTTAGCCCAGTTTAGAGAGAACATTATTTGTAAAACCATTAAATCCTAGCAATTAGGAATAATATATGGCATGCTTTTTTGGTTAATTTATTTTACTTGTACTCTTGAATCATTCTCTAACCAGTTTCTTTCCTGCTAGGATATCTGTCATAGATATATATGTTTATGTTTTCCATTTGATATGGTATTTGAGTCCTGAAGAATTGCCTGAATACAGTTTATTACTGAGTCTCAAAATCTCAGTAATGTCAGTCTCTCCTGTCTCCTGAACAGTAGCAGTTCTCTTAAACTTACCTGAACCTCTGATAAAAATACAAGCTTTGAAATATGTGAAACATCTGAAGAGAAATCATTTGCATTACCTGAAATATGTAAAGGTGTCATCTGAAATCCTTGGTTTGGAGGAGACTTACACAGATTGTTACGGGGGTGTAAAGGACAAGTGTAGCTATCTGGTGCTCCAGACTTCATCATGTTGTAGCATCCCCAACCAGTGAACCGTAGCAGGTGCCCCATATAACCATCTCAGAGGAGAGAAGAATTGCAAGGATTTCAAAAGTGAGGTTTGGCATGACTTGCTCTGGAAAAGATCTTTCTCAACATCAGGAAAACGTACCTATCTTTGAATCATTTAAGATGAGCTTTACAGTAGACAACCTGTACTGAAAGCACACAGATTATTCATTCTAGATGCAGAGGGAAAAATGGTCTAAACCTTTAAGTTCTTAATTTGGAAGTAGATTTTCCTATCTGTATACTGGGAAAACCAGGGTTTTTTAATCAAAGTACAACAAAAACAATGTCTAATTGAATTCTAAGAGAATATTAGAAATAGTAGAGCCTTCAGACAGTGGGGTGACTGCAAAGGTCTTCAGTGTTGATGAATCCAGGCCCTACCAACTTGTGTCTTACTGGAGACAAAAAATACTGTTCAAGGATGGTTAATTTTCTTATCCAAGACAAAGATAGAAAAGCAACTGCTGAAAAGCAAGAAACAAGTAAAGCCTGTCAACTCTACCAGATTTTTCTTGTCATTTGAAAAAGCTGTTCCTGTGGCTTCAAATCTACTTTCCAGAACTAAAAAAAAAACAGGTGTGGAAGAGCCTGCTGTAACAGTTCATTTTCAAACAGTATTTGTTGAGCTGTCTCTCCGTTCTCAACCTTGGGAAGGATAGACCTATTGTGATTTGGGAGAGAGAGCTTAGTAGCAAGGACAGGATAGGTCTTTGGAAATACTCATAATGCTGCCTGGTTTTAGAGATTTGATTTTCTAGACATTTCATGTAAATACAGGCATTTGGAAGTTGCAAGTAGATGCATATAAAATGTGAAGCTGACCTATTCTATGGACAGATTTGTGTTCAGATGTGCTCTTTTCTGGCTAAGTGAAGTCTTCGTTATACACTGACTACTGTGACCTTTCCAAGAAAGCAACCAGAGTCTGAAATTGCAGGAGAAAATAGAAAAGCCTTTGAAAGACTTACATCCTAAGCACAAGCACTGCAGAATATTTAGCGCTTAAAACTTTAAAACAACTTCTCAGACTATAATTTCTTAATTGCTCAGAGACATAGCATAGTTGTGGTACAGCAAACTCTCATAACATACGATTGCCTTAACTTTTGTTCTGCCACACAACGGTTTATGTTTCCCTGCTGGGTGTTAATTATTTTCTCCTCAGATTTCAGAAGACGTTTTGGCAGTCTGATGGGACAGGGCCAAAAATTTCAGTCTCAAGCTGGGAGGTCTATACAAAGGGTTGAATTCTGAACTGTAAATTTAAAATTAATTTCATGTAAAAAGACAAATTTATTATGAGTGAACTTCTACTGTAGTCCTTTTAGCAATGATGTTTCTAACTTCAGAAAGTAAATCAGTCTTGGCTACTGCTAATGGTATGCTTTGTTCATGCTTTGTCACATTCTAACATAGGCTACTGTTGAACTAATTATTGCCCAGAAAAAGGAAGGAAATATGATGTGGAAGACGCAGAACCTGATCCACAGTTCCTCTTGAACTCAGTGATAGTCTTTCTATTGATTCTCATGAAATTTTGGATCAGGTCTCTGAAACACAAGTTCAACTCCACAAAAAAAAACCCCTCTTGTGGATATGAGAACAATAAAAGCAAACTTCCTACTTGCAGTATTTGGTGTCATGATTAAAAAAAAGTCTTATTTGCATTCAGTCAAATGGCTTTTTTTTGTTGTAGCTCTTTCTGTATTGATGCTTAGGTTTTCCCTTTTCAAGAAAAACTAAATAATTCTTTCTGGAAGCTTAAATGAAGAAACTACTTACATGTTTATTTAAATATAATAATGTAAAGTTGTTTTGATTTGGTCTCTTTTATAAATTTTTCCCCTTCTTTTCTTGAAGAATTTCTGTGTGGTTTTAGTTAATTTGCACTTAGGTAATTTTTTGGCCAAAACATTTCTAGAAAACTCACTAATGTTCACATACTTTTGTTTTTCTCTTACATGCAGGTACTATTGGATACAATCAAAGAAACAGGATAGATACTCTTATGTATCTCCTAGCCTATCCACAAAAGCCAATGGTAAAAACAAAAACAATAGAACTGATAGATTTTGAGAAACTGCCTGCTGGACAGAATGCCACAGTCGCTGTGATGAGCTACAGTGGTTATGATATTGAAGATGCTCTTGTCTTAAATAAGGCCTCTTTGGACAGAGGTAAGAACCATCACTTCTTTCCCACTTCTCTAGTGTGTGCTCCAATACATATTCTGATAAACTTGTTGTCTTGTAGTGCTATCCTGTAATAACTCTTATTGCAGTTGTAAGCATTAGATCTCCAGTTAAGAAACTGAATTCCAAAACTCGTTCGAATGCTTGTGTTTGTTTTCTGTGTGAATAGTGATTGTAATTCCATGCTTGCAGTAGTGTGGTGAAGTTGCCAACACTCAAATAGACTTCTGAGCCCAGATAGTATAAGAAAGATTACTAACTTCTGACCTCAAATAAAAAAGTGTAAATACTTAGTTTACAAAAAACCATAAGGTATTAGTTAGTCTGTTCTGTTGGGGTTGCTTTTTAGATGGTTACCTGAACCTTTGTTCTTTACTAACAGAGAGGTCTCATTATTTTCGCCAGTAACAAGCAATAGATGAAGTTAGACTTGTGAATATATTTAGGAAAGGAATAGAACCCAAGGCAGTTTGTGTTGTTGTGAGCTTGCTGCTCTGAAGGAGCAATAGCAGTATTGCCTACTTTCTGAGAGAAAATAATAGGATTGTCCAAAGCAAAATAATTCAGCATTTATTCAGAGTTAAACTAATGACCCACTTCCTTAAAAAAATATCAACTCTGCAGCACAGTGTATTTTAAGTAAATGTACATAAGCACCAAAGAGAAGGTTAAGTGAAACCCATGTGTGCTCTCTCTCCACACTTTTTCAGGGCTTTATGTTAATGCTGCTGGGGGTTGGAGAAGAGTTGCCTGAAAACTTAGTCTCTCTTCTCTCTCTTTTCTAAATAAATTCCTTTGAGAGCAGACCCAGTGCAGTGATCAAATTGGTTTTAGTTTTGGGTGGCCAAAATCAGATTCTTCCATCACTTCATTCCCCCCCCTCCAGCTCCCTTCCTCCTAGTTGCTAGGCAGCAATAATAGTATTCCTAGACATGTATCTTTGGCATTAATGTCTGCTGCATTTAATTTATGCCTTCTTTTCTAAAACAACAACAGGCATGATTTAAAACTGAATGTTTTCTGGTAGACTGGTAACATTTACAGGGAGAGCTGTGGTGCTTGTCAGGAGTTGCTTGACATAATCTAAAAATATAGATGTACTGTATGTGACCATAACAATCTTTCAAATAAGCTGAATTAACGCAGAATTACTAGAAAGCCTTGCTCTTGATTGTCTGTAATTCTAAATGTGATTAAAGTCTTTGGTATCATGATTAGTTGCTGTACTTGGAGAGAAATTCCAGAGATGCTACTTTTCTCATCTGAAGCCAAAAAACCCCTTATTTTATAACAATATATGTAATTCAGAATTCTTTCACTTGGGAAAAAAACAAGTGAGTAATGGGATGCTTATGTTAAACACTCAATCAGTACTTTCCTGGTAGACTAGCTTGTGTCAGCCACAAACATGAGTAAAAGTTCAAGTTTCTTAGAACTCATGAAAGGAAGAGATGCTATTCTTGTCCTGTTACAGTCTCTTCTTCTATGTTTGGTCTCACTGGGGACCACCAAAGGTAAGAGAAATGATGTGTGCCTGTGTGTGCAGAGATACAGAAGCAGATGAGCACAATTCAGAATAGGACTGTAGTCCTGTGTCTAAAAAAAGTATCATATGTGGTCTGATGTTTAAATTGTGAACCACTAGGTATCCAGGTACAATGTTATGCATATTCAAGCCAATGAATAATCTAACTAATTAAAAAATATTTTATGTTCTGTAGCTCAGTAGGTGGATCAGCCTTCTTGTTTGTGTTACATTTTAGGTTTTGGAAGGTGTCTTGTATACAAGAACGCCAAGTGTACGCTGAAGCGCTACACAAACCAGACATTTGACAAAGTTATGGGTCCAATGTTGGATGCAGCTACCCGGAAACCAATCTGGCGCCACGAAATTTTAGATGCTGATGGTATCTGCTCTCCAGGTATGTCAAACTGCATGTTCGTTCATGGCATGTTCAGAATCTTAGTAGAAATTAATGCTCTGTTACTATTTCTTGTGCGCCTGGTTTTACACTTAGTGTTTTGGGGTTTTGTCGTGAAGGTTGACAGTATTGTAATGGAAAATAAAAAAAGGGTCCTGAAAGCAGCGTGGTACCAGTCATTGGGGGGGGGGGGTATGCATTAGAAAAGGAAGCTTTATATTTAAGTAGAAGAGTGACTCTTTAGCAGTGAGAATCTGTCGAAGCATTAGAGCTTGTATTCTTCTTATATCCCCAAACTGGCAAACTTTTAGTACCGTAGTTTTTTGCAAGTTGTCTCTCGTGTTCTGTTGGTTTTTTAAGGATATAAATAGATTCCTTGCTATTTTGATTTCACGCATCAAAATTTCCTAGCATGCTGTCAGTTAATGAAGTTGTTTGAGGAATTAAAATCGTGTGGTTTTAACACTTTAGAAAGATGTTTGGAGAGAGATAAGAAAATAAATACAACTACATTTACGTAGGAGGATAGGTGTATAACTTTCCAATGGTAATGGATTTGAGAAGGAATCCTCCCATACTGTCATCCTTCAGTTAGAAAATGGCTTAATAGATCTGCTGAGATCCAGTAAGAAAGGTGTTGTAAAAGGCACTAAACTTAATTCCATTATATCTACACTATTGGGTCAGTTTTGCTCTTTAGCATATCACAATGGAGCTTTCAAAGTTAATTAAGAAAAAAAAAGGCAAGAATCTTCCGAAGTATTAGGGTATATAGGACTGGGTTGGACTCCAGACTGAGACTGTTGTCAGCATGTGGGTAAAAACCTATTTGAGATGGTTCATATGGACAGAAGAGGCACACACTGAAGTTTAGTGTAATTTTGCGAAGAAAATGGGAGGTAGGTACTTGGTGTGCAGTTGTATCACTGTGCATGTTACTGATTTGTTTTCTATGTGAGGGGCAGGATAAGGGAATGGAGTGGGAAAAAGCTATGTATGACACCAGAATGAATAGAAATATGTAAATGCAGGGAGAGATTGATGTCAGAAATTTAGATGTGAATTTCTAAAATTTGTTCATTAAAGGGTTGCTTGTTAATATTCTCCATACTTAAAACAGATGACTTCAGGTATTTTTTGTGCAGTCTTTTGACCAGAGTATGTTGAATAGCTGTTCTCTCAGTGCACCCAACATGCAAGCTGTTCTGTTTTGATTTACTAAAGAAAGCTAGTTTAATGATTCCCTTACCATACAATATTTAGTAAAATAACATGGCATACTTCCTGGGCATGTTCCTCGCAGTTTGTTTTGTAGCTTACCATTTTTTTTAAAGCTTAAAATGTATTTCTAACACAGGTAGCCAGATAGGATTTCATGGTGCTTTTTTTTTCTTGATCTTTGTAGGTGAAAAAGTAGAAAATAAGCAAGTCCTTGTGAACAAATCTATGCCAACTGTGACCCAGACACCTCTGGAAGGAAGCGGTGTGCCTCAGCAGCCACAGTACAAAGATGTGCCAGTAACGTATGTTGCAACATAACTTTATAGTTGGGGAAGGTACACGGAGGAAAAGTATCTGGGAAAATAGTAACTTCTAGAAAACTCAAAGGAATAAACTTCCCTCTGCAAATTAGATCGAGTTCTCTGGGCCTTGATTTTTCAGGGCCTTGGTTATTCTCAGAAGTGTGTGGCCACTTACTTAATCACTAATAAGTTAGATTCTGACACTTGGAACACTGGAATTGTGAAGAGAGGGAGGAACTCTCCTTAAGATGGATGCACAGAGAGGCATCCCTGAGTAGGTTTGCAGGAGAAAGTGAGGAGAGAGGTAAAATAGTGGAAGAGGGAAGAGATGTCACTCATGATGAAATGATGGAGAAACAGGAGAAAAGCAGGATGAGTGGGAGGGCAGAGAACATGTGTGTACTTAGGGAGGTGGCACATGTCCTCCATACTGGCTCCCACAGAAAATGGCCAGTGCTGGCTGGTGCTCAGCCTTTGCCTTGCCAGGCAGGAGACCAGGAGATGGAAATCTTCCTATCTCAGGGGCTGACAGTCAGCTCATTATGGCTATTCCAATTGGAAAGGCACCAGTGAATGGGAAAGAACAATCAGTAAGAGGTTTTCCCATCTTGTCCTGAAAGAACCAGAAAGGGCTTCTGAAGTGTGAGATTAAAATTTTGTGTTAAATGTAAAAATAAATAAATAATGAAGGGCTTGTCACTGTTTCGTCAGGAATAGCCTTGACAGTTTGGTAAATTAGCAGAGAGAAAGGCAAGCAAGTGGTGCCCAGATCAGAAAGGCAGAAATCGCTTTGCTGTACATTTTTGTGTTTCATAAACAATAGAAAGCTCTAGGTTTACTGCACAAACTTATTACTAAGAAGTGAGGCAACAATATAATTTTGTTCTTAAATATTCAAGGTATATTTTTTAAACTCTCTTCTTCAATTATAACTCTATATTTAGCATTTTTTTGTTTAACTGAAGATCAAGAAATTTAAAATACATAAGGAAGCTTTTGCTGTCAAGAAGTGCCCATGTGACAAAAAAATATACCTTGTTCTTTACAGGCTCAGCTTAATTCTCCCTTAGTTTCTGTTGTATCTCTTGAACCTTTTATTTTCCAGAAATATACTATACTCTGGAACTTACATGTAAACTTATGTATGGGTAGCAAAGATTTTATATATATATATATATAAAAGTTCCAAGATTACAGTTTGGCCAGAAGCTTACCAATACACAGGTAGTTGTTTGCAACTTGTGTTTGGTTCATTGAAGTAAAACTAATGTTTTTGGCTTCTTCTACTAGCTACAAAGGCGCCACTGACTCTTACATTGAAAAAGTAATGATTTCATCAAATGCAGAGGATGCTTTCTTGATCAAAATGTTGCTGAGGCAAACTAGACGTCCAGAAATTGGAGATAAATTTAGCAGTCGTCATGGGCAGAAAGGTAAGCTACACATTTAATAAAAATAAATTCATGTTGTGTATGCCCACTATACATACACAATATCATCATCCATGTTTTCATTGATTGGTTCAGGTCTTTTATGAATACAGTGACAGAAAACCATATTCCTTTTTTTGTTTGAGTTCACCTCTCAGTGGACTTATGAATCTGGAAAATAGAAAAAATAAAATAAAATAAAAAAAGTAGGTTGAGGTTTGGTTGGGGTTTTTTTTCCAAGGTGATAATTTGGGTTTAGGTGATAGGTTTGTCAATGGGTTATCGAGAGAGAAACTGGAGAAAAGAGTGAAAAGGCCTATTCTGAACAGACAGAAAAGACCAGAGATTAAATGGAAGGTTTGCAGTCATCTGTGCAGACATACTGCTCTAAAGACTGAAGATAGATAGCTCAGAGCAGCGGTGTGAAAGGGAAGCAAATCAGGAACACAACTAGGAGTGTATCAGCAGAGACCGCAAAGAAAATGAAAATGTTTTTAAAAATACACCTGGGACATGATCTGGAGCACCTCTGGATCTTCAAACCAAAAACTGAAAATGGGTTCCTGCTAGGAAGCTGCTTGGTGACATGTAACTCTCAAATTTAATGTCAGTAGTAAGATGAAAATCGGTAGCTTGTTTTCTTATCTACATTGGACTCCCTTTGACCCTAATGTCAGAAAAAATGTTTCAGATCATTCTCTCTGAATCTCTAAGGGTTGGGAAGTGTGAGAGGGATGTTAAGAAAGAAGTAACTGAAAACAGTCTGACTGTTACTAATTTAAAAACATGTTTTAATCCTGTTGGTCTCAGTGTGGGGACAGGTTTTGCATGTTCTCATCTCTCTGTACACTTGGAAAATCTAGATTTTTAGTATTTGCAGCATGACTTTCTGCCTTACAGTATGTGCTGTGCTCTTACCTGAATGTTCTAATCTTGTTACATTTTTAGGTCTTATTTTGGTTTGAGAAGATTGATTGGTGTCTTGTCAAATGTGGTGGGGAGGTAAAGAGTTTGATATTACCAAATCCTTTTAATTGCAGCACATACACCCCTTGTGATCCTGCCTTAATAACTACTACAATAAAAACTTACTTCCTTGCTTTGACTTCTGAGGAACTGGAAGCAGAACATTGAGTGTGAAGCACACTAGCCTCTGACATTTAGTGACATAAGTATCTTCTAGGCCTGTGTGGAGAGCAGAGGGAGGGAACTGAGGAAATAATGGAGGACATTGTTTAGATTTGAAACACTAATACTTAAAACTAGTTGCAGGTAATGAACTTTGCAGAAATACATCAAATTGCAGTACTAGCTAAGGGACATCTTGCAAACCAGCTGGCCTTTTGTGAGCAGTGTTCTCTTTGTCAGAAGACACATGGGAGAGAGTGTTTTTGTTAGGAGGAACTTCCCCTAAAGCATCCCTTTCAGCACCTTGTGACACAGTCCCACTCTTCTCCCAGCATCATGTTGGGTTTGATCTTGTGCTGATTCACCAATTCATTTGTTATGATCCTGTATTCTTGGATCAGAACCAAAGAACTGTGTGAGCAAATATGCCCTGGAGTCAGCAGAGATCTGGTACTTGACAGCGTCCATATGTAGGTCTGAGGCAATGATAAGAGATGAAACTGCAGCATATGTCACTAGTAGACAGGCAGTATGCAGCTCTGGAGCTCTCTTAAGTGAAGCTTAAACAGAATCACCTCCAGCATATTTAGTGCTTGCGTGATTGAAAGAGGTAGGCAGAGTGGTTGCTCACAGCTGACCCCAGGCACAAGCAAGAAGTGATTCCTATGGAATGTGACATTTTTATAATGTTCCATGCCACTGTTCACTTCTTTACTCATGTCTGTAGCCTGAAGTCAAACTTGAACTCCTTTACGACTTTCCAGGGCTATGGAAGTACAAGAGCATCAGTGGCAATGAGATGGCCAGGTGTAACTGAAGTGAAAGACTGTGTCTCTGTCATGAGATGCAGAGCTAACCACAGGAATCCACATTTCTGCAGTCTCCAGGTTAGGTGATCAGGACATCTACCCAGAGCAAGCTTGTCAATTAGAAGAGATAAAATGGGTGCAGAAGGCAGTAGTTGGTCACAATGTCAGCTGTTACCAGGTGTTGCCTCAAGTTTGTGTGTTATCTATAAGACTAGTGAATGCAGTTTTTCTCCACCTCTCTCCAAGGTCACCTGTACTTCACAGTGTCTTTCCACAGGCCCACAAAACTGGTTCTTGAAACGCTGTATTCTCAAGAAATACTTCCATTGTTTCTGTTGTCATTAAGAAATAGAAACTCTTTTGATGCACATTGAAACATTTCTCCTAATTGTATTTTTAAGATGGCTTTTGATCTAAAAGCAGGAAGTTATTCTCACTGAGTGCCCAAGCGATTTGGAAACCAGTACTGTTAAAGGTTTAAAAAAATTAAAGAAGCAGCAGTACATTCTTGACTTTCCTTATAAAATCCAGTCTAGTTCTTAGCCTTATAGGATAGTTTCGGTAGGTGATGAGAGAAAGATCATTAGCTTCAGAGGCAAACAGAAAGAGCTGAACAGTTGCAATGATTCAACTGTCCTATTCCTTCCTTTTCTCAAGGAGGGTCCTCCTTCAGGAAGATTTTGTTTAGAGTCTCTTTTAAGTACTTCTTTAGTCTGATGCACAGTGAAGTTGTGCAGTGCTTAAAAGCCTATGACTGCTGTTAGAGCAAAGCCTATTTCTTGATATATTTTGAGCTTCGCCTAATTAGACCTTTCTCCTTAGAAGTGATAAGCAGCATTTTAGCAGCAAGTTATTATATAACAATACAGTTGGTACTCTGCAGGACAATTTTTCTTACTAGAATTAAAAAAATACCAAACCCCTACAAATTATATTAAAGAAGCTGCTTGGTTAATCATGATAAATATTTATGGGGATTTGCATGAAAAAATTAAGCAAGTTAAGTTTTTCTCCTCATTTGGGCTATTGATGTGCTCCTATTGAAATAGTTAGTTGAACAGAATTTAAATGGAACTGATTTTCATATCTCTTCAAAAAGTAAGAGAAAGGATGCTCCTCAAATCTAGAACCATCAGAGAAGAGAAAGTGGAAGAATGACAGAAGCAAAATGAATTGTGTCAGGCAGGCTGCAGTATTTCTTTAGGGTGCAGAGGGCCTTCTATACCACTAAATGTACATAAGGCAGTCTAGAGCAAACCAATACCTGTGGAAATCCCATGGTCATGAAAAACAATATCCGAAATGCTGTAGGGAACTTTGAGAGCACCCATGATTAGTCTGACATTGCATCAGGAACATTGCAGCTGTTGTGTTACAGAGTTTGCAGGCATGTGCTTGTAGCTGTGCAGTACATCAGTCTGTAGTAATCCCTTGTGAGCAGGGGAGTGATCATATTCTAAAGTATTACATTCTACTAGGACACATAGCCTTCCTGGTAGTAAACCTCCCAGTTCACTGGCTTGTATTGTGTTATGGGAAAAGATGTTACAGTAAATGGGAGAAAGGAGAAATAAAGATAAGATACCTTTGATAGATACTAAGAAAAAATACTGACAAGAACAGTTCCCTGTTTTGCGACTTAAGTATACAACGAAGAACCAAATACTGACAATGACAAAACTGGAGAAAAGGTATGAAAAGGAAAGAAAAAAATCTCCTTTGATAGCTGCTTAAAATTATATCTAGTCTCAGCCTTCTCTGACATCAAACCAGGGAAGGATCAGTCATAACAGAAGAATATAGACAATCATGAAACAGAAATCATAGTATTAACAGTTTAACTTTGAGAGAATTTTTAATTAGCCCTGGATTCTTCTCTCATCCTTGTCTTAATGCAGGTGATTACCACTCCAAGTTTAATTTGTGAGTGTTAGCTTTAAGCCTGTTATAGGGCCATTTAAACCTATGATGAGCTTAAGCTAACAAGTACCATGGTTCAGTGAGAAGGAGAGAAAGCATATTTCTGTCTGTATTGTCAATCTTTTTTGTGAAATATTTTTATTTTCTAGAAGGAATGCATGAAGATGATATTTGATTTTATGGAATTGTAGTAGTAGTAGTAGTTTGAAAATAATTAAATATATGCAAAACAAGAGATTGCACAAACCACGTCTCAAGTTTTTTTATGGTCTTTTTCCTGTATTCCAAATTGATTTGTATTTCAAAGCTGTGCTCTGTCACTGGGGCAGAAGGAAGCAGAGCAAGGGAATTAGAAAGTGTCTGGGATACAACAGATTAAATCTCACAAACCAGCTTTAGCCTTTTGTTACAGAAAAGCCTTTCGTTAAATATGTAGGTAGATTTTGTAGGCCTCTGTAATAATACAGATCTATGTCACTGCCTCTGTGTTTGCTACCTTCTTTGTGTCCTCTCACATGCCAACATGGTATTGGCAAGGGTCACCACTTCTGGCGTGTCCACCACACCCTCTTTTCGCACGAGTCCATGCTTTAAGTGCACGCCTTCCAAACTGCCTGTAAAAGGTTGCCTTTCCTTCAAGGCCTGTCAAGAAAGAAGTATATGGGGAGAAGGAAAAAAAACTCAAACAAATGAGGCCACCATGTTGTGTTGCATGTGAAATGCAAATATTTTGCTCTATTTCAATATTCATCTTCAAACTGGATGTTGCTGGAAGATCTTTGGACTGGGACTGTCCCTGTAGTCTGTAAGTCTTTAAGCTTCTACCATCTCACAAATGAACAGCTACCTACCAGAGACGATTTATCCTGAGCTGCAGGACTTTGTTTTAACTATATTGCATCACATATTTTCCAGAAGGATAAAGAAACCTTTTTTGTTAATTATTTTGTTGTTTTAATCTTGTATTCTTCAAGCAAACTCACTTTTCAAAGCACAGAAGGCTAAAGAGTTGTTAAGCTAAAGAAGCTTCATCTGAGTTCCATACAAACTAAATTATTATATTTCCAGATTTCCTCTTGCTTTGCTACAAGTCACAATGAGGAAAAAGTTGGGCTCCTTTGATGTGAAAAAAGCAATATAACACTTCTCTGAAAGAACATTTCTCAGTCTCTCATGTGAAAAAGGATTAACACCTCCAACAAAGGTCCTGTAGATCACAGAACTAAGCAGCAATACTGAACAGTATTCCTGAGGAGTGGAAAAACTGTATTTAAGCAAGAGATTGTTTGAACTGGCAAACAGAAGCTTTTTAATAGCTGAAGATCTAAGATAAAGGATTAAACCTTTCTGAAGTATCTGCACTTAAACAACTCTAAAGACAAGGAAGCAAGTTTAAATTCATGAAAGATGGTCTTTGTTTTCCTAAATGAACCATGTTCTTTAGTGTCAAAACAAAATCCATTCACAGCATTGTCAACTACATAAACTTCATGACAATACTACTTATCTAACAAAGTCAGACCTTGCTTACTTTCTGAAATTTTTTGCTAGTTTGAGCATCTGCTTTCTGCCTGCCCAATTTCATAGTTGAGAACAACTTAGCTTTCTCCTTTTAATGGGCACTTGTGCAGTGTGTATAAGCAGAACATGTAAAATAAGATGTTAGTTTTAAATGGCTACTTGTGTCATTTTCCCCCATGTTACAAGTCGGACTTAGTACTTTAATAGAACATCAGTGGGTTTATAGTAATTAAATGGTTGAAGTGGCATTAAGAAGAATTTGCTGTTATCGACTGCAGGAATGTGTGATGATTAGTAGTTACTAGGCATCAGGAAAGGTAGGGATTTCTTAGCTTATTTTTATCTTCAGAAGTTGAATATGAGAAAATGTAAGAATGCTACTAAAACTTCTCATACCGTTTTTTCTATTTATTTTTAACAAAACCACTGCTTGGCTTGCTGTCTTAAGAAAATCACAGCATTTTTTTTATCTCAAGCAGCAAACAGGTAACCTTCTGACCTTTTCAGTAAATCCTCAACTGAACCTCTGAAATTAGGGTGATTTAGCGTTTTATGGCACAGAATAAAAATCTCTAATTCTGTTTCCAAATAGTGTATCCTGAACACACATTTTATTAAGCTCCTGACTCATTCAGCCATGTGTATTTTGTAAAGTTCCTATGGTTATTGTTTTACAATAGCTGCTTCCAGAAGCATTGTAAGGGTTTCAATTAATCAGCTCTTTGTGTGCTTCAGACTATGCAAATTTATCACATCAGACCATTCAGCAGCTCATGGGAAAGCAGTGTACAAACTGTATTGTCTTCTAGCACCTCCTCTCATTTAGAGTGATGTTTTTAATAAGAAAACTAATCAAGTTTACTTATGCATTATTTATCTGTTAATTTTAATTCTGTTCTTTACCTCTTATGTCAAATGGGATGTAGCAAGTGATATGATAGATCAGTGAATGATTCAATATTGAACAAAGCTGATGCGATGCAGCACTTTTTTCTTCTAGACTTGTTTTATGCTTAGTTAGCCAACACAGTATGTAATTAGAGAGTTTTGAAGCAGCTGTACTTTTTTTGTTTAGCCTTACTAATTTTTGCAGATCTGTTTGTCACTTGTCCATAATATACAGCGCTGTGTTACAGCTACAACTTCACTTAATTATGTGACGTAGTCTTATTTCTCAGGAGTATTCCCAAATTCTGGCAGATCTGGTAAACCAAAAATAGATGCCTTCCAAGTTAGTTTTAGTTCTTTTGACACCATGTCATTAGAATAAGTAAACAAGTGCATTTAGTAATGCTCTTCTTTTTATCTTGCTGATAGAAGCTGGTATTACTACTGCTTCTATTCACTTCGTCTCCTTTGCTCTCTAATGTCCCTCCTGCTGGTAGTAATTAGTTTTCTATATTAGGTTGTTTTGACTTATTTGATGATTTTTTTTTTTCATTTGGCATGTGTGTGTATAGAAGGCATCTTATCATAGCCCGGTGAAAAACTTTCCCATACTGTTGTGTTTTGTCCCTGCCCCCTTCCATCCACCCCCCTTCCCCCTCTGCTAAACTGGGGTTTTACAAGTCTGGGTATGTTCGTGGCTGTCAGCAAACTGTAAAACCAACGACATGAAAGGCAGCAATTCTGGAAACCCAAGTTTCTCCTGATTAGGAAAAGAAACTCTTAAAGGACAAAAGTACAGGGGTGAGGGGATCTTTATGCTCTGTCAGGGCCTTGTGGAGGTACATGGGTTTGAGATGCTGTCGGCATTGATGCTGATAACATGTGTGGGGCTGGGGGCCATCATGCATAGTCAGGGGGCTGTCATTTACTGGCTGGCATACAATAGCATTGAAAAACGCTGCCAATGGCTGTTTTATACTTGCATGTTAAACCACTGTAGATGTCTGATTTAGGTTTATTCTAATTTAAACTGTTACCCTTGCATTAAGCTGCCATGCTTATTAATGCAATTTTTTTTCTTTTTGATGTTGTAAAAATTTCGTAGCATTTTCACTGATTTTCCCTCTTAAGGTGACATTATGAAATTGATGTGCAAAGTTTTTTTCTAGAATTTAATTTGGTTTTCGGTTGAAAAGAAATGAGATGTTGCAAGCTGCTAGATGCTTTTTTGCTCAAACATATAACCTTCTAGTTAATCCACATTAAAAAAAAATTTTGTTTTTTGCTTTGTCTACAGCCTTTTCTGGTTGTTAAAATTTGATTCTTGTACTAGATGAGTCTCCAGAATGTATAAGTGAGAGCCAATTCAGGCCCACTGCAGTATAGCACTTATTGCTCGATTTCAGATGCAGCATATAAAAACTGTGAGAGGAAGGGAAGTAAATGCAAGTCAATTATTTTGTATGTTCTCTGTGAACGCTGGGGATCAATTTTCATGTGATGTCTAAATCAGTAACAGTTAAGAAATACTAGCCTGTAGTAAAGCCACAGAGCAAAATTGCCCACTAGTTTTAGTGTGCCCTATTTATGAATGTTGTATGAGGAGTACTTGGGCATCTCAGTTGTGAAATGTAGTTCATACTTGAACAGGGCAATATTTGGAATTTGAGGCTGTTTTAAATCCAGCCTCTTCCTTTCTCTTTACTGTTTTATTAGCCAGTTGCAAGTGATAATTCCACTTACGTGGATTAATTCACTTGATCGCTTTTTTTTGCAGCTGTTGGCTTGCCTGGTACTCCCTTGCTGCAAACCCAGCTCAGTGATCAGGCATGAAAAAGAGTAGCAAATTCAGGAGCTTAAAGTGCAGACCTGCAAGCATTAGCCTCTCAAAGAGCTTCTGAAGGCAAGCGATCACAAAATAAAACCAGGTTTACATTTTAAAATGAATTGAAGTTATTTGCTTCTAGAAGTAGTGTTGTGCGTAGGAAAGGTACCTTTCAGCTTTTTTAACAGTTTTTAATGAGTAAAAATGAACTTTCTTAAATCAGAGGGGAGAAAGAAGCTTCTCTCTGTCCTCTAAATACACACAGACGGGCTATAGATCTGTTAAAAACTCAGCAATTTCTTAAAATACGGAAGCTTAGAATTGAGGCTTTTTAGCTTTCCCTTTTCTCTTTCTTCTTTTTTTTTTCTCCCTCTGTAAAACGGAAAACTTTATAAATGGCCTAGTGAGCTTCACATTGCTGGATTCTGTCTAAATATTTTGTTTTTAACTTCTAAGCTCATTATGCTGTCTTTGTGTTAACTTGTATTAAAATCTGTCAGCTATGACTGGTCTCATAACCACAGTCAGCGGACCAGAATAAGTTAATTATTTACTTGTGTCACTAGTGCTCTTCATCTAATGAAATGCACAGCTGTGTTAGATCTGCAGTTGGGTGTGTAGGTCCTATTGTTACACAAGTCAGCGGAGGGTAGAAGCCGCTATGATGGAGAGCCCTCAGTTCTTTCTGCTGTTCTGCCTTTCTGTGTCGATTTCATGGATCTTTTATCATTCACTTTCACACAAAACAAACAACACAGTGGCTGTCTGCTATGGGAACCAGCTTGGCATATAAAAGGTTTTCAGAGCCTAAAGTAATTTTAAGTTAGCTAAGATTTAATTTTTGGCTTACAGGTGCCGTGAAGTCCAGATGCAACCTAATGCTTTCTTAGAAGTAAATGCAAATAAGACAAAATGTTTGCACCATAATACATATACAAGAAAGTATGTATAAAATTTTAGGACAAAACAAAAAACTGTGCACACAAGAGATAGGGTGTTGGTGTGTTGTTTTGAGTTGGTTTGCTTTTTTTTTTTTTTTTTTCATTTTTAGCAAATGATTGCTGCTTGGCAAGGGAGGGATGGAAGGATGTTATTGATTTATCACAGTAGAACAATGAAAATTAGTTTCAGTAGGTTTAAAAACTAAATACAACAGCACGCACACACACTCCTTTGCCCCAGACTTTCCAATCTTTTTTTTTCCTGCTCCCTTCCCCCACACTTACCATTCTCATTCCATTAACTACTGTCCCATACACCTATCCCTGTCTTGCTTGGACAGTGGAAGAGGAGCTCCCTCCTGAGCAGACGCCAATATCCCCCTGTGAACTGGCTGGTCGGGGGATGCCTTTTTAGGGATGTAACCAGTACTCTCAGTCTTCCAGGAGCCCCCTCCACTCCAGGACTGTTCCCAAAGTGTGCTCTGGCACAGTTGCAGTAGGCTGATCTCAAATAGCTTGCAGACTTTTTCAGCTCTAAGGGCTTCTGGAAGAAATTGTCCAGCTGAAACAGTAGCTTTGGTTCAAAGGAGTATGGGCTTAAGCAGCTGCATTTTAGCACCTGAATTTGAATGTCAAATCTCTTGATCATTTATAGCTGCAATGCACTGATCTGTAGAATTTACTGTAGAAACAGTTGTAAGGGTTGTAAGGAAAATCTTGAGATGCATGATAGACCATTTTAAATGAGTTTGTGTGTTTCTGTTTACTCTTTCCTCAATAGTTGTAGAGTATGGAAGATTTTCTTTGTTTTACATCCAATACTGATAGAGACTAAAAAAAGCTTCCAAAACTTTTAAAGGAAAAATTTGTGTTCATGGACTGACAAAATCAAAACAATCTGTGGAGTGGATTGTACTTTGTAATTCTCAAAAGCAGTCTTTGCTCAGCAAATGAATGTTACCTGAAAAAATCATTGTTGGTTTTTTTATGTATTTTCCCCTGCTTATCTCCTCTCAGTCATTGTCAAAGTCCCAACTTGGTATGTTTTTATTGACAGTATTTAGCAAAGATACATCTGATAAACACATTTCAAATCAATAATAATTTTGTATGTCCAAAGACATATTGTAAGAGGCCACCTTTCTTAATATTTTTCCCAGGAAATTATAGCATCAGCTTTAAAAAACAGATCTCCCTTGAGGTGTTCCAATCTGACTGGACAGAAGTTTCTGATTGCCTCCGAAAACTGGACCTAAACTTTCTTTCCTAATTTGCTAACTCACAAACCACTGAGAGCTTTATGTAAGCCTATGCTAATTTTGCGATTCCTGTGACAAGGGCTCTCTTCTAGTCTGCAGGTTGGGAGCACTGGTCATGGTAATGAATCTGGGTAAAAAGTGATCCATGAGAAAGAGAGGAGGAGGAAAACACTAAAGAAAATCTGGTGATGAGCGTCAGCCCTGCTGGTGGTTTGCTGTTTTGTGAATTGAAATGTTTTCTCTTCTGCAGGGGTGTGTGGACTGATTGTTCCTCAGGAAGACATGCCATTTTGTGATACAGGAATCTGTCCAGATATCATAATGAACCCTCATGGCTTCCCATCGCGTATGACGGTCAGTGGTTATGTTACAATTAAAGAGACAGTGTCGCCCAAGAGGGAAAGAGAAGGAGGTTAACCAGCAGAGAAAAAAAAGCTTGAAGCATGATTTCACTGAGAGTATTCTCCAGTCATCATGCCACACGCTTGCCCTCCTATAAGTATCCAGCCCTATGTTTTCACATGTTTTGAAACATCCGACTGTAAAAGGAGTAGGGATGCAGGCTGTTTGTGCATCATTCTCATTTGGTTCTGTATCAAGCTAAGAGGAATGGAATTGAATACTTCACTTGTACCCTTTCTGTTTGAAAATGTCTTCCTCTCCCTCCTCCTTCCCTATTACCTGTGCCCACTAAGTTGGCTGGGGCTGACTGTGAGGTGAAGGTTGAAGAGGAGTTTCGATTACAGTTCTAGGCCTATTTATCTATATATCTAGACTTATTCATTATACCTACCTCACTGGAACTGATGCAAGTCTTGCACCTGTGCTGCGGGGTCACACTAAATACCTCACCACCTGGCCTTTATAGGGGACCTCACTGATTACTTGGTACAGCCTCTGATCTTTATTCCTTTGTTGGCATCTTCCCTTCTGTTCCCCCTGCTGCACTGCAACGTGTCAGTCCCTAAGGCCGTTTCCTACAGCACACGCTGGAGGATGCCCATTTTCCAGACAACTGAAAAAAGTGGAACTGCTTGACTCTGGATCTTAAGAGGTGTTCCCAGACCCTACCATGAGTCCAGTTTTCCCCCTTCACACAGGTTCTCCCTTGTTCTTGGGTTTCTTCCACTCCTCTTGTTGCCTGTAATAACCCAGGTTGCCATGTCGGTCACTTTGCCTGACAAACTTATGTGCCCATACTAATGACCAGGCTGTTAACTCTGCTTTTCTTTGCACAGGTAGGAAAGTTAATTGAACTCCTAGCTGGAAAGGCTGGGGTCCTCGATGGCAGATTTCACTATGGAACAGCTTTTGGCGGCAGTAAAGTTAAGGATGTGTGTGAAGATCTTATTCGCCATGGTTATAACTACCTAGGGAAGGACTACGTAACATCTGGTATCACTGGGTAAGAATCTGCTGTATAGATTTAGATTTTTCAGGAGAGGTGGGAAATCCTGTTGGGACACATCTGAAAAATCTTCTTATGTCTCAGAGCAGGGACTTTCTCTTATCTGCAAACTGCTCTGTGAGATGGAGAAAAGAGGATGAAGAATGGCATGAGTTTATTTTTTCTTAGAAGTATTTTGTGGTTCCACGTTTTAAGAATTACTAGTGTATATGTTGCATAATGGGAATGGCCCTTGTGGTACATATGAAAATTTTCCAGCTTTTACTGCCTGACAAAAAAGCTAAAATCAAGGTTTTCTTTCTGACAGATTGTAAGAAATTTCAGGTTTCTGTTGGCAGAAAGTCTTATGTGCTTGGAATGAGATAAGTATTTTCATGTTGACTTTAATAATGCTGTAAATATGGATTTGGAGGCAAGCATCTGTTCCTTGGGAATATTTTGTGTGCGCTCTTTTTTTTTTCTTTCTTTTTTTTTCTTTTTCTTCTTTCAATTGTACAATGTTTCAGTCTGGCATAATACTCTAGTCTGGAAACTTCCTGCTGTGTTGATCAGACTGGCTTCTGAGAACAGAGTTCAAAGAACGTAAGATAGTTTAGGAACAGGAAAAGGCCATATGGCTTCACGTGCCTGCCCTTCCAAAATGTATCTTAATCCTACCTTCCTGCTATTTTTATTATCCTTTCAGTCCCCTTCTTCTCAAGGAAGGAGTTTAGGTCTCTTTTGCAAGTTTTTTTTATATACTTTTTATTTTAATTGCCTTTCCTACCAACTTATTCCATATGTTGCTTCTCTTATTGTTTCAAAGATACGATTTTGTTTTCCTTATTCACTCCATATTCCATAAATTGTATATTAAATATTCTGCTGTTGAAACACTTTCTGTTGATGTATCATGGTAGCTTTTAAAAAAATCTGACTAATCATGTTTCCTAGGGAGAATAAAATCATTTAGCTCTAAAAATCCCCCATCCTAAAACTTCAACTTTGTAGTACCCTATTTAGAGACTTTACTTAAGGATACTGATATTTTTTTCCAAGAAAATTTCACAGGCTTAATCTGTTTGTTATGAAATTTGAAGGCAGATTTCATAACAATGTGAAAGTTTGCAAATTTCAGATGTCTAGTTAACTTTTATTATTTTCTTCAATAATCAGCTTTTGGAATAACACTGCGTAATGTCAATAATGACTCTGGAAGGGAGGTGCAGTACTGTTGTCTCCTGCTTGTTTTTACATTGTACAGACATTTATTTCTTTTTTTAGATGAACCAGTGGCCAAGCTGAGTCTATCTGTGTTAAATCTGGTCATTCCTAGTTCTGAAGGTGGTAGTTGGGCTGAATGTGGTGGCTGGGAAATGACTGAGCGCTTTTCACTGTTGCTTTCTGATCTTTAGGCGCTTACACAGTTCTTACAGTTGGGGGTGTTTTTAACACAGAAATCTTTAGCCATTACTCCAGCTCATAGAATGGAGTAACACCCTCTATTGCTTACAGATGTTCCCTTGCTGATGCAAGTACCTAAACACGATCCTCAAGAGCCCTTTACTCGGCTCATCTGAGCCCCCAGTGCCAGCCAGGGCAGCGGTTTTTGTCCTGTGGATGCTGAGCAGGGCTGAAGGGGCAGCTGTGCTCATGCACAGCCACTCCAGGAGGGCTTTCACCCATCTGGATCTTGGGTTGTGCAAGGGGTGGAGTGCAGGGAGAATCAGTGGATGAGTACTGTCAGGCTCATAGTGCACCAGTGCTAAGCTATTCTTGCAAATGCAAATTTCTTAAAGTATTCCTACAAAAAGGGTGTTTTGAGCATTTATGCTGCATATATTTGTTTACATATATGCTTACCTTTGTGAAGGAGTGTAAATAGAAATACCCTAAATCACCTTCAGGGTCTGATATATTTACAGTCAGTGTTGGTTACTGATGACACTGTTGAAACAGTCTTGTACAGGGAGAGGAGGGACTTACCATGGTACAGCTGAGACAGGCACCTGCAGCCGTAGCAGCATGTCTGCCCAGCACAGGACCAGAGTTCAGGAGCTTGTTCCTCTCTGGAGAGGATGCAGCAGCATATGGTGTTGGAAGTGCTCAGAAGGATTCCCTGGGAGTGGGGTTCAGACTGATTGCCCAAAAAGCCCAAACACATTTTTGTAGGACTCATGATTTCCAAATTGTTTTGAATTTCTCCTATGCACGACACTCTTGTCTCTCTTAAGTTGGTGTGTGATAACTGTGAATATTGGTTTTCTTTTGATTTTTATTCTTTCAGGGAACCTTTGGAAGCATATATCTATTTTGGCCCTGTGTATTACCAGAAACTAAAGCACATGGTGTTGGATAAAATGCATGCAAGAGCTCGAGGACCCAGAGCAGTGCTCACCAGGTATTGTCACAGGCTAAGCACAAAATTCTTGTGTACATTCAGAAGTGTGCCCAGCTGACTGATGCATATAAAACAAAGTTTGTTTACCTTCTCATACTTGACAAAAAATGCTATGACCTGTTATTACACTGTTGCAGACTGAAAACTCTCATAATAGTCTGTGGCAGGAGTTTGTTCTGAATGTCCAGAATGTGTGGTCCAAAACTAAGTCTGCTTCTCAGACTTGTTAGCAGTTGTTAAAAATACCACCTGCTGAATCACAGTACACACTGTGGCCCCTTTCTGTCAGATTGCCTGTATCATAGGTATCTTAGGAGGTTTGTTTTTTCTTTAATTTTGTACTTTTACAAAATCAGTTATGAGTAGAAGGAAGAAATTTTTTTCTAATATTTCAGCACCCTTTGGTAAACAGCAGGTTAATATTGATGCAGCCCCTGGCTTCGCCTGTCAAGACAAAGTAAATGGATTGGCCCTAGTGTAGTGCAAGCAAGCATTAGAATAATGTGCAGCCCTGGTGTACTGTACTTTGCCTTGCAGACTCTTCCATTCAATTCTAAAACTGAATTTAGGCTTGTATGTGCCAGTTCACCATTATCATTCAATACCCTGCTGGAGAATAGCACTTTCACACAAGTAAATGGCAAAAGTTACAGAGATTCCAACAGTGAACCTCCATTTTTATTTGCCCAGTTATAGACATGTCCTCAGTTCCTTTGCGCTAAGCCTGAACTTGGTTTTCTCTCCAGCAAAATGATTACTTACCGTGTTGGTGTCTTCTGGTGTCAAATTTTGAAGTCAAGCAGGTATACTCTGAGTAATAGGTAATATAAGCTCCTGAAGGTGGAGTGGACCCTTTGGGGAATTTGAAGCCTCCTGCTTTTACTGGTGCTGCTTACTTTTTCTTCTGAAAGCCAAGCTCTGTGGCTGCTTGCGCTCGTGTTCTAAATTGCTGATACTCCTTACTCACAAAAAAGAATTTAGTGGCACAGGCTTTGGGGATGCTTCTAGTGGGTCATTTAGTTCACCTCTCTTCATCACAGTAGGATTACTTGCCAAAACTTGCCAGAAAATTTATTTCCAGCTAATCTTGAATATTCTAGCAAAGACTATTCCAAATGTCCTTTGCCATTCTTTCTATACTGTTATGTACACCGTTGTACCTCACCTGCTTGCATGGTGGTACTCTTTGACCAGTCAAAATTTGTACTGATTCTGACAGTAGAAATCTCTGTACTGTTTTTAAGATGTAAGCACAGCCGTGTCTATCCTGCCCTTACTCTTCCCTATAACAATCATCATTCATATTCTTTAATTCTTAATTTATTTTTATGCCTCTTATCATATGCATGGATCCACTTCCCTTGCTCTGTCTGTCTGCACAATAAGTTAGCAAGTCTGTCCTCTTAATGGGTGCAGCTTCTACTTGTTGATGTGCTATTAGAGAATGGAGGTGCAGGTCTCTGCTGTACTTGATACAGAGGTGTCTTTATCTTTTGCTTTTCATTGCATATTTCCTATGCCTTTTTGCTTTCCAACCTCACACTGTCTGTAGGACAAACTGAAGTTGTCTCGCATTGTCCGTGGAAGTAAATACCAAGGAAAGAAATCATGACAAGTGCTCGTAGTTCTTGTCTGAACTTTTCCATCAGCCACACTGAGAAAAGCAAGTGTAGCACAACCATTATTTCCTACCACAACTGCTTGCTTATATGAACATAAATGATATTCCCAAATAATAGCCCATCTACCCCATTTTCTCTTCTTCAGCGTGTTAGGCATCTTATTGGTGCTTCACATGAAAATTAAAACTCTCTGTCTTAGCTAACAGTGCACAGGGTTTACTGGACCTCCTGGCTTACCCAACTCCCTTGCTCTGCTTTTGTACTGTTTCCCCAACTTGTCAGCTGTTTAGAGGTACTGAATTTAAATGAAATCTAAATTCCAAGTCAGCATAATGTTTATATGTAAAGATGAAAGTGGTGTTATTTCCCCCACCCCTTACTTTCTGCAAATTCTTTGTTCCAGTCAGTAGCATCATACTGTGTAACTCCAGCTCTTTATCTGACTTTCAGGAAAGCTAGTGGATGCTCAATTTATGCTGCCTCCTGACTAGTCTTTTAGGAATTTTCTTTTTTCTCCTCAACTAATTAAACATTTGTTATTGCTACTGCCTCTGCGGAGAAAGTCTGCTTTGCCAGCTTTCATACTCACTATTGTTTTATCATCCATTGCACTTCCTGGAGAGTAGATTGCATCTAACATTCTTTTTTGATTTCAGAAGTAATCCTGTAAGAGCTTCCAATGTGGAATTTGGCTGTCACTGTCTTGAAAAGCATTTTGTTATATATCAAATGTACCTTAACTGACAGAGCAAAGCTATATTTCCATCAAGACTTGAGCTTCTTGAACATCACTGATTCTAGTTATTGTCCTGATTAAAACAAGACTTTGTAGAATTACAAAGCAACACTTTTTGTCAACACAGTCAAAACCCACCAGGATGTTGCTCCTGAATTGGTACTTGTTAAATGAACCTCAATACTTAATTTCAATGCCATGAGTAGTTGACAATTAATTTATAACATAGTTCAATATATGGTGTTGCCCAGATACCCAGTCCTGCTAAACCTTTGTAATAGATAAGCTGGTTTTAATTTTTCTTACAAGAGAGCAATATAAGCTTTCTATACATGTATGGTTGTTCTGATGGACATTGTCAGAGCCAGTTCCTGTCATACTGCAGGGAAGCAATGTGATGACACTGGTCAGGGCTCCTCTCTGTGCTCTGGGGCTGGGAGAGGACAGTACTCCCTCCTGCTTCAGGCAGTGTTTTTTAGATAATACTCCACTTCTTGGACATCAGTGTTTCAGCCAACTACTCCATTTCGAATTAGCCGCTGGTTTTCCCTAACAGACACAAGGGAGATCTGCTGAGACCTACAAGGCCTACTTTTATTCATGGGGGTAGACTTATTTCTCTCCACTGGCCAATGAAATAAGGAACAAGACCATTAAGCTGAACGCACTGTTCTTGCAGAAAATGCAGAATTAGTGCAAATGAGTTCTTAGTGTGCTTAAAAACACTGAAATTAATTGTTTATGCTTTTTTCTAAAGGCAGCAGTTAAGTAGAATGAAGATCAATTGGCCTTATTTTTTATTTAAAGAGTCACTGTGGGTTTTTTAGCATTTAAGGATTTTACGAACTTACCTTTTTTTCTTAATATTAAAAATACCTCTTTTTAATGATATTCCCAATCTTGTTTTCAAGAGTCTGCTTTGTTTTCTGATGTTATATTTAGAATAAAGAAAGAAGTTAGTTGCCCAGGGCAACAGCTGCAGTGTACGTGTGTATAGAGGGAAATGGGAAGCTCAAATGCTTTATAAATACTGTTTAAACATAATCAACAACTTTTGGTTGTGAGGAATTTTCAAACTCATGTGAGCTGGAAGAAGAATCTAATAGACTTAGGAAGCAGAAGATAGACTTCTTTCAAAGGCCCAGTCTCAATACTGAAATTTTTGATACTTAAGAAAAAAATATTTTTTAGGTAGGGAGGTTTTTGTTTTCTTTTCTTTTAATGAGGTCATACTGACAGTGGGAGTGAAACATAAAAAAGCTTAAGGTTCGAGTTGTTTTTTTTGGGGGGGGGCTTTTTGTATTTTTTTAATGGGATTTCATCAGCCTTAGAAATCTTCATCCTGTATCTGTTGGAAAACCCATGGCATATCAACCCATGGAGTTGAGGCACCATAATTTTTCAAGAGGTTTTATCTTCCCACAGTTGGATTGAGGCTTTATTTGGGCTCATGTTTATATAGCTATTTTGCCATTTTATCCTGTGGAACAGCACCTGGTGAAACTTCTAAAAGTAGGCTAATGCATTAAATAATATTGTAAAAATCAGTTTGTAAAAAGAAGTCGGGCACTTCTAGCACTGTAGCAAATACCTGTATCATTGGAGGTCCAAACTGCTTTTAAAATCTGCCTCTTGGGACTTCAGAAGAGAAACTGCATTCACCACAGGGTTAGTCCTTTAAAACACATCTGAACAGTGATGGTGCCATCCTCTGGGGAGGGGGCCCTGCAGAGTTTAATCAGGATGTAAACAACTTCCATCCATTCTCCCAACAGTGGGAAAAACAGAAGGTTATATGAATGAAAAGGATGATTTGAATTACAAGCAGATTAGTTTTAAAGTTCCAGTGTGGTCAAAGTAAGAGAAACTACTTCTCCCTAAAAACAAATACAACTTATATCTTTAGAAGATATTTTGGTCTGGTAATTAGATGTATTTTTTACTTGTTACAAAAAATTATTAGATATTGAAAACTTTTATAAATCCGTTTCTCTGAGTTGCAATAAGTTGGCAAAGCCTTTTTTTTTAATGTCTTCAAAAATTCAGTTGTTTGAAATAGTATTAACAAAATATACTCCAAAAATTATAGGCCAGATCTGTCATTGAATATTCTAGGTGAAGTGCAGTGCTACAGGCATCGGAAACAGCCCGGAAACAGGAGGTTTCGTTGAGCAGTTAAGCCTCAGTAACATTTTTTAAATTTCTTCTCCTTGCTGTCACATTTCAGGAAATATATGAAGATTGAAATATTTAATAAATATATAATAAATGTGTTTAATATAATAGTGCTTCAGGAATTTAGGATTGGTTTTGCCTCATAGTTTGCTCTGATATTTACAACTTAAGTGTTACAGCATTGTGCTAGTACATGAGAGTAGAACTGATACTGTACAAAATTGCAGTAAATAATATATTGTACCTTACCTTTTTACCTCAACATCTTTAGTATGTACTTACATTGCTTTGTTAAAACTTTCCTCTAGCACTATAAGGACAGGGAATCTTCCCAAACAATAAATAAGAGTTTGACTTGTGTTGAGGAACTAGAAAACCAGGAACCTATACAACACAAAAATCAGTCTATTAGCCATCAGACATGAAAAAAACCCCAAAAACAACTAAATAAATGCTACTTAAAAAATAAAAAGAGTAGGATTTCATAATGAGTTAACAATATGTGTACTACTTGTTTGCTGATTTATTTTGGTATTCTCTCCCAGATCAGAAACATTTTTATTTTAAGAATTTAGGTTTAGCTGTAGTTCAGCTGAAACATTAGGTTGATGATTGATTTATTAACTGGTGAATATTGATTCATCATTCAGCTACGAACTATAATGAATATCAAAAAAGAATGCCAGATCTGTGTCCTGATTGTCTTGGATACTGTTCTATCTCTTCTTGTTCTCACTGACTCAGCTACATTCTGTGAGGTGGAGTTGGGGCCTGATGCTGCAGTTGCTGTTCACAGAACTAAACTACATCATATTGCTAGTGCAGGAGCAACACATTTGTGAGATCAGCAACTCTGGTTTGTAGACCGCAGTTGTCCATTGATCTTGTACTCTTCCTGCAGTTTGAAGACAGTCATTCCTAGAGTGATAGAATGTATGTTCTGGAATACTTACTGCTTTTTTTCAAATATTTATTTCAAAGGCAACCCACTGAAGGTCGATCCCGTGATGGTGGTTTACGTCTTGGGGAGATGGAACGGGATTGTTTGATAGGTTATGGAGCCAGCATGCTTCTGTTGGAGAGACTGATGATTTCAAGTGATGCCTTTGAAGTGGATGTTTGTGGACAGTGTGGCTTGCTGGGGTACTCTGGCTGGTAAGTTGTCAAGTAAATATGCCTCTGTGCAACAGAACTTTCTCCTTGGTCATAGTGCTACTCCATTTTCAGCTGCTCACATACACCAATTAACAGTCCTATGCATCTTAATCACAAGAGTGTCAATGTTCTAAATTGATATTTGGAAGATTTTTGACAGGGGATGGTTCTTTGTTGTGGTCTGATTGGAGTTAGTACTAATTTGAGTGTGTAATCAATGGCCCAGGGATCTCTCCTGTTGTGGGAGCACAGGTATTCCCATCCACAGCCATGGATCCAGCTGTGCTTGTGGAAAATGTTCCTTTCAGTCTGTCTGCTGATTTCCATCCCATCCTTGCAAGGGATTATCAAACGCCCAATTATATCATCTGTTTTTCATAAAGGGGAAAATCACTGTGTCAATGTACTTGACATTTCTGCCATCAGAAATGAGGTGACTAGCTAGGCTGGTTGTACACCTTCTTGGTACAATCACTTGTCAAACCTCACAAGGCTGAAGAGAGACGGTGGGCACAGAAGAATAGGAGAAGAAAGCAACATCCCCTGCTTTCTTGTTCTCTAGCTGTGGAGTTCATCATACCATGCATGTGTTCTGTCCCTCCCAAATGCCTTTTGCTTTGTAGTCTTGTAAAACAAGGAGTTCCTCTTCGAAGCATCAGACAAGTGCACCAATCCCATGTTGGAACTTGAGAGACAAGCATCTGTTTGAAAATTCAGATGGCTTTGCCCACCTGCATTGTCCCTAAGCAGCTTCTCTCTAGACTAGCTTATGGTTTTGCTGTCTTAATCTGAGACCTAAACCAGTACTGAGTTTGTCTCCAGCAATCAAACTTTTTTCATGTAAGGGAAACATAGAACTGGATGTCAAAGCTGTGTGGAGCTCATGATTTGTAGCACTGTGTGCTTTGCTTTAGCCATCTTTTCTCTTCAGGAGTTTTGAGATGCTAGATTTAAAGTTACCCTGTAGCATGCTGAAAATACACCACTATTATGAGAAGATAGGCAAACTTCTGGTTATGTTCTTTAGAGGTGAGGGAAACATTTTGCTTTAGCTTGGTTTTGTTTTAGCCAGGCAGAAAAACAGACTTATGAGACTGATGGGAATTTGAGATACAACGTTCTTACAAGCTTTGTGAAAACAGGTGACCTGGAATCCCATGACTAAGGGAGGAAAAAATAAATGGTGTGAGTTCAATTTACAAGTTACTCTAATATTTAGGGCAGGGAAAGATGGAGAGTTTGAAAGAGCAGGAGAAAGATTGATTTCTAAACACCTCAAAAGAACATTGTGTTGGAAACTTTCCACATCTTGGATATCAATATCAATCTATTGGGAGAGGCAGGAAATCGGACTTTATTCACTTTAGTGCTTCAAGAGTGATTTTTCCATGATATAATGAAGTAGGGAAGTAAGGTGTGTTCTCAGTTTGTAGGTGTGTAAAAGTGGCAGCTACTGTTTCTGCCCTTGATCAGTCTGTTCTTCTAAGCTTGTGGCTTCTGGCCAGAAATCATGCACCATATTTGTCTGCTAACAAGAGCAGTTCTGCTCCTTGTGGATCAGAAGTTCAGACAGAGGTAGGTAAACACGTGTAATCCAGAGGCAAGATGAGGCCTACTCTGTGCATCCTGTTGTGGTTGATGATTTTTAGTTGGGCGTGGCCCTGCTGGCTTTTGTACAGTAACTCTTTTTGAGAGTCCTGTTTTGCTTGAGTGTGTGTTCACTGCTTCTAAGAACTGAGGCCTTTTTCTGATCCAGGTCTCTTAAAACTACTACAATGCAAATAATAGTTGAAGGAAATTGTGTGAAAGGAGGGACATGCCATAAGTCAAACAACCAAACACTTCTAACAGTGTAAAGTATTGCCTTAAAAAGAAACTTGCGTGCAGATACAGCTCAATTATTTTTTTAATAAGACCTTGACTTTCAGAGCAGTCCTTGAAGATTTTCAGAGCCCACAGGAAGTGAGGGTGCCTTGAAGAAAATTAGGAATTTGAACTTTAGGAGTAATATTACATTTTATTTTTAAGATGTTGTCAATACATTTTGTTTCTTTGAAGTTCGCAGCAAACCTTAGTAACTCCTTAAATAACTGTGAAAGAAACTACTGTCTCAGACAGAGCCAGACATTCTTGCAATCTGACTCTGTGAAAAGCTGTCTGATGTGTGAGTAATCAATAAGAGAAAGTTTCTGCTAAATTATATGCTGTGTCTACCAGTAGCTGAAGCAAGTGGCCCTATAATGAGCATCACAGTAGAGACCAAGTCATTAAGAGAAACTTCCAAACAGGCCTTTTCAGTCACTCTGGCGTTAATAAGACATTGCTGCAAGAAACCTTTTAGAAACATTGTTTGGTGGCTAGCATTAAGAGTGCATTTCTTAAGGAAGATGAGCCTTTCTTCTCAGACAAGGACTTAGCCACTGGATATGTTTTTCTGCAAGACAGTAACGGCAGATCAGTGTTGGGGCCTGAACTGGTGTTTTTGCAGAGGAAGGAGGCTGTTGTGGCAGTGACAGAATTTGTCCCTGTAGAAAATGCAGTTGAAACTTACTATGATGTACTGGTTTTATGCAAATTTTCCAACTTTGCTGTTGTACAGATGCTCAGGGGCAGAACTCCACTGAATGCAACGAGCAGAATTTGGTCCTTTTTTGATGATACTTTGAGGAGTTACTCTGACTGTGAGCACTTTAACAAATACATGAAGAAAAATTTTGTTTCTGGTTCAGGTTCAGCCTTGATACAGTTGCCTTTTCCTAACCAGTTTAGTATCAATTCTAGTACCAAATGGTCTTTCCAGTACTTGTTTCTGGGATCTGTTTGACGAGAGTTTTGTGCTTACTGCACCTTAAACTTTCTGGGTGGTCCCCACCAAAGTACAAAGCAGGCCCAGAATGGTGTAGTGAGTAGTCTCTGCTCCTCAGTCTCTAGGAGCTCTAATCAGATGCCAAACATCTTGCAGCAGAAGAGTTGTATCTTGTCAGGCTTCCAAAGCTTGCAAGGCTGTTCCTGTTGAGAACAACTGCTTGCTTGTTGTCATCGGAGAACAGCTCCTGTTTAGATCACTTCCTCCCACCATAAAAATATACCTATCCCTATAAATATGGACTGGGAGAACAGTCCAGCAATAAACCTGCAGTTGAGGTCTATTCTGTTTTAAAGGCCTGCTAACATTTCCCTTACCTAACAGTGTCCGCAGGAGAGAGCATGTTCCAGGGAAACACCTAATTCAGTCTATTACCTTCTTACTGCCTATAGTCAGATTTAGACAAAGCTAAAGCAATTACTGGGAATAAATAAAGCTTAATTCCTCATCACAAACTGCAGAAATGTAATTTAGACTTCTGTACCATTGGCTAAAAGTTTTCTTGGTTTAGAAAAAAAAGAAAAAAAACGCATGTGAAAGTCAAGGCAACTACAGTTTTCTTGGAAAATAACCAGCTCTTTGACATGCTCCTAAAGTCTGTTTGTACAAGAACTAGCAGACTCTGAAAAAGTAACTGGAAGACTAATGCCAACCCTCATAACCAAGAACTTTACCATTGGACCTGACCCCACTGACTTCCACATGCTGTAGGTCAGGTTGTTCATTGGTAACAGAAACAAGACTAAGCACTGGCTTTATTGTAGATGCTGACTCTCAGCCTCATTCTGTACCTCAGAAACTTGTAGAAGTTTTGCTAATTCTTCCTTAATTGGATCTTCAGACTAGTCACTCTCTGTTCCCAAAGAACTGGTTTTTGCAACTCTCCAAAACCAGAAGATGGAATATACAGAAGAATGAGGAACTAGGGAGGTTGGAAAATTATAAGAAATATATTTAATTTTCATTGTGTATACACAGAGTAAGAAATTAAATAATTTAAACAGTTTCTACCACCACTGAACTTGAGTCCCAATACTGGAAAGATGGCTGAGTGACTAGCCTATATATTCCTTATGTAGTCAAGTTTATATGACAAAAAATTCCTTCCCTCCAGAATTTTAAGATCATTATTTGAGCAGAGAACACAAAGAATGTGTGTTAAAGCAGTTATACTGGTTTTCTAACTTGACTAAAGCTTTGGCTATTCACACAGATGTAAGATGAGAGGTGCCTCTTTTCTAGAAAGTGAAATTATTTGAGATATTATAGGGTGAAACTGCGTATAAAGAACCTTCTTTCTTCCTGCATCTTTATTTTGTGACCTATATATAAGACAGAAACCAGACCATTAACCATTTTTTGAGAAACACTTAGCTTTGTTCACCTCCTTTCTGTTGTTAAGCAGTGCTGAATTTGTGTTGGCAGTTATGTGAGTGGTGAAGAAGTAGAAGTCAGTCCTGCTCAGCTCCTGAGCATTGTGATTGTCCTCCAAGAAAAGTGCAAGTTTAACATTAAGCTCCTATTGGCTTCAGTCAGATTATTTAAGGGCTTAAAGTTATGACTTACTTAAGTGCTAAAATGTGTCTCAAGCACTTTGCGCTTCCTAGGACTGAGGCCACTGTTTAAATGCAGGTAGACAAAGAAACCAGTGGCTAATGGCAGTTGTTTGCTGCAGAAATTAATTTATGGACCAACTCTGACTTTCTTTTTATTTGTTTCCCTAGGTGCCACTACTGCAAATCGTCGTGTCATGTGTCTTCCCTGCGCATACCTTATGCCTGTAAACTTTTATTCCAAGAACTGCAGTCAATGAACATCATACCTAGGCTAAAACTAGCTAAGTACAATGAATGAACAAGATGAAAAAGATAGAAAAACATACCTTAAGAATTGAAATCCAGCATATACAACTGGGAGGTTTTTTGGTGAACGGGAATACCTCTAAAACCGGAGTGGGTAGAAGGGAGGTGCAAGACAGTAAGAAATCTTTCTTACGTATCCTCCCCATTTTTAAATTGACATGAAAGAGTATGTCAGCAAAATACGCTGGGAGCAGTTCCAAAAGCCTTGATTAGTCGTGAACAGGACATGTGGGAATTGTGGAATAAGACCATGATCCAGCAAAGCATTTGGATTACTTCAGACAATCCCATGCTTGCTTTTGAAAAGTTCTTTGCTGGACTAGGGCTCAAGCTGAGCTAAATACACATCTTATTCATAGAGGTTAAAAATGTTTTCCAGAACAGTGTAATATGAAAGATTAATAAATGTTTTAAATAATACTGGGTGAATATGTTGATAGTTGTGTGAGGATGGTAAAGCCTTGTCATGTCTAAACCATTTTCCTCTTCCTATAGCGTTTTGTTAAAGCGTTGAAATTTTCTTAAGTAGTGTCAAGCTTAGAGAAATTAAACTGCTTTCTCAAGAACTTGATATCAGACATTTTGAGTGAAATTTCAATGTGCAGGTGCATTTCTCTGCAAGCAATGGTGTGATTGTGCAGGTAATCTGCTTTCAGCTGAATGTGCTCAGTTTGCATGAAGTTCAAGGGAGGAGGTGACTGCACACATAGCAAGTGCATAATACAGCTTACAGATACCCATTCAGTTTCTACTGAGTGTAGTAGATTTGATAATACACTGGCTCAAAGCCCTGAAAAGATAGGCTGCAAACACTGGTAATGATATTTGCTGTCATAGGACTGTAGAACTTTTTTAATATATGGGCATAACTACTTTTTAGGAACAAAACTAGGCATACAAAGAACAAGAAATCCTTCACTGACAGTGAAGCAGGTTTGAATGACCTGAAAGGATTTAGAAAGGGAACAGCTGAATTTTTTCATGAGATCTAAGGCCTAGAACTAAAGCAGTGGATGAACTAAGAGTAACTTAGTACCCTAAACTCACCTGAGCCCTTACTCAGCAAAGCATGGTGTTAACTCTTTAAGCAAAGGAGTAGTCCCACTGAAGTCCACATGAGGTCTGTTCATGTCCATGTGCTTCAGTGCAAAGCAGCACTCTGGATCAGTGAGGATACAGAACACTGCCTATCATGTGAAAGTCCTGAGTTGCTCTTTGTCTCCTCATATGGCTGAATTGTGCATGCTGATCCTGCTGATCCTGTTGATCCTGACACTGTTCATGCAGTCATGTTGCTTCTGTTCTCTTAGCTGCTTAAGGAGCACAGATGAGCATCAACCTGAGTAGGCTTGCTTTTTAAGCTTCCACCAAAATGCTTGAAATAGTAGTTTTGTGTTTTGGCCTAAAAGTCAAGTCTGAAGAAACAGATTCTACTTTTCTTCACTTTTTTCCTTTTTTTTTTTTCCTTTTTATTTGCAATTGGACTAATGACAACACAGATGTCAACACAGCACATTTGGATTGGAAAAGCTCTTGAAGCACTTCTACCAGAATCTGAATAGCTCGGGGTTATTTACAAAGAGTTATAGAAGAGTGACTGCTTCGAACTGGAGGAAGAGGTTAACCAAAAGCCCCAACCAAATGAACAACCTGTGCTTTGGTGCCTGAGATGGCCCAGCTGCCGCTCGGGAGCACCAGCAGAGGGAGTGAGCCTCTAAGGCTACGTGCTGGCCTGTACCAGGGAAACCTCGCGGAGGATTCTTGCTTGCAAGTCCTCTCTTAAATGGTCTCCCACGTTGAGTGGCTGGAGCTGCAGGACATGAAAGACTGTGCAGTGTGAACAATTACACTTGTGAAAATTTAAGCAGATACAGCAGAGATAGAGGAGGAGCAAAGGAGTGTGCTCATGAGTAACCCCATTGAGAGAACAGGTCTGTGTGTGGACTTGAGGGGGAACCTTGCAGCTGATTTACCTCAAGCCAGTGAAAGCGTGGGAATGAATGGTTTTGTGAGGCTGAAGGAAATCCTCTGAAGGAAATCCTCTGTAATAGCTGAAGTTTAGGAAGAAAGGGACAACTTTAAGAATGATGGATCCAGTAGAACGTAGAAATGAGACATGTCTGGCAGTAAATGGGGGTCACCCACTATCAACTAATCTTATAATAACTACATCAGTTCGATTTACACATCACTGCTGCCTAACCTAAGCCTGTACATACACAGGAGGCTTATTTGAGTGCAAATTTGAGTTGAAACTCTGATTTTCAAGTTTTATCTTTCTCTAAGAGGCTGCCTAAGTTCCCTCATAATAGACACCTGCAAATAATCTCTTGGCAGTGGAATAAGCATTACAAAACCAGCAGCAGAAACGGAACAAACCGCTATGGATTCCTAGAATATGGTTGGTCAAAGTGGCAATTGGAGGATGGAATCTTACTGCAGTCAGGAAAAATTACGTTGCATGGACTGATGAGGTAAAATACATTCTCAGAACTCCAGAGCTGTCACACTACTTTCCTCTGGTGAGCCTCATCTTTGCAGCCCTTTGAATTATCTTCCCAGACAATCTCCCCTCCCCCCCTTTTTATACCATGAATGCTTTCACAAAGAGGTCTTATGTCAGCTCGCGGCTGTACGACCGTAGCTACACTTGCCCAAATCAACCCTGCCATGACTCTGGCTAACTGCTGAATTACATACAATATTCTGAACAACACTTGACAAAATCTGAAGGCGCTAGCATAAGGAGCTGTGACTAGAAAACTACCATGAAGTTTTAATTCCATTGCAACTTCTTTATTCCCTGGATATAGCGTCCAGGACAAGCTTTCTAGAAATGCTGTTCGGCATGAAGGTCACGAGCGTTAGTCCCAGCTGAAATGCTGAATACAGTCCACTTTCTGATATGAGCTAGAGGTGTGTGCTGCGATAGAAAAGATACCTAACTCCACATGGTATGTTTAAGTTGCCATTTACTTTGCAGATAAAGGATTAGAAGCTGTGTACCCTGTTGAATACTGTACATGTCCAGCCCTACTGTTTGGCTGTGAGAAACAGAATGAAGCTGAGGCTGGGCTGCAGGATGCAATGGTGCAGAGCAAAGTACAGGGCTTTTGGCCTGTTCTGGAACTGTGAGCAAGGTAGGTCATTTGTTTAGGGTTCAGGAAAACAGCTTCACTTCAAATCATTTACATAACCCTTACTATTTTTTTACTTTTTTTTTTCTGTAAGGTAAATGTATCTAAACATAGAAACTAGAAAAACAAACTATAAAGAAAAATGAAACCAGACTGGCCAATTTTGGCTTTCGAAGAGGATATATTATGAAATTTGGGCATACTGAGATGTAATAATTTTAAGGTGTGGAAAGTAAAGAGCTCCCACTAACCATAATTGGTTTTGTTTGCAATGTCCATATTTTCATTACAAACAAGCTTCAGTGTGCAGCAAAGAGAGCTTTTAATTCTTTGGACTTCTGACTTGTTGCTTAAACAGGGAGGAAAACAAAGGGAAAATACAGACCCATGATGATGAGAAATCACTGTCTTTTCTCATGTTTTCTAATGGTAAATAGAAAAATATCTGTGGTTTATAGCAAAATGGGAGTACATCATAATTAAAAGCCTATGAAGACTGGAGCTTATTTCACTGGTTAGTGATAACAATGTAATGAATAGTGCTGTGTGTCTGAAAGTGGATTTGGAAGCCCTGCTCAGACCACACCTGTAAAGCCTGATGGCAAGAATAGCTGGCATCACACAGCTGTAAAACCAAACTAGAGGGGCTGAAAATGTATCTGTACTTTCTCTACCTTGAGGCTCCTGAGTACAAGGATGTCCCTAATGTGATGGAGCACAAGCCTTGAAACAACCTGCCTGGCTTGCAGCCCTCCCACGTGATCCACAGGACCCTCCTCAGCCGTGTCCCAGCACAGGCACCTCTGGAGCTGTGGCACTGAGCTGGCTGAACGCTGCTGAGAGCCCCCTCCAGCCAGGCCTCTCCTCCCATTGGAGCTGAGGATTGTTTTACAGCCCATTGCCATTTCAGCAGGGCCACGGGGCACTTGATGAATTCCCGCCTCTGAAGAGGACGTGACTTGCCCAGGGCCACAGAAGGACTGTGCCAGAACTGGGATCAGGGCTCCATGGTCCCCAGGTGCCAGACACGTGCTTGCCTTAAAACTGAGCACTTCATCAAACCGTAAAATCCAGCCAGATGGTGACTCTTTGCTATTATCTGGATCAGTGCTGGGAGGCTTAACGTGTGCAAGGCACGGTGAGGATGCAGATTCCAGTTTCTGTGTCTAAGGCTCAGAAGCCTAGAAAATGGATCCATTATTTAGACCTAAATCGTGCTAGAAACTTGAACATATTGGAACACAAGTTCTGACTTCAGTCCATTCTCCTCATGAAGTGTTTCCATCTCAGCATGGACCCACCAGTTTCAGTGGGTGAGCTCTTTCTCTGGAAAGTTCTTTCAGTGGAGTTCTTTCTTTGGGAAGGGGTAGAGAAGTGCAGGAGTAAGGAAAACTGCTTTGTTGGTCTTACTCTGTCCTGGATATGTGGCCCCAGTCAGACTCTGTGCTTTCAGGTAGCAAAGACTGCATGAATTTAGTTTTGCGTCTCAGCAGTTATTGAAGAACTCACTGTGTGAGTCTAGGAGGCAAAATACACCCTCCTTGCCTTCCATACTTATGAAAATACATCCCAGAACACGAGTACTCTCAGTTAAACACTCCAAACCAAGGTCAGAGCCAATACAGAGAATTTTTAAAGATCCAGTTTTTGAAAAGCAGTTTATATGGCTTTATTCCTGTCCCAAAATCAACAGCAAAGATTTTGTGGTCCACCCAGCAAATGGACTTAGGTCTTTGTTCCATCTTCAAAAAAATCATTCCAAGCTCATGAGCTGCCCATTGCTCTTCGCATCTCACTGCTAGGGGGAAAAAAGAAAAAAAAACCCAACAGCTATATATTTCTCCTAATTGCAGTTATCCCTTTACTTGTTTATGTCCTGAGGCAGGTACCTCTAAGGTGGTTCCAGTGACCACGTATTTTTTCCAATAACTTGGTTGTGCATGTCCTTGTCCCCTCCTCCCAGTCAGTATATAAGCAGAATGTTAGTTCCAAATCAAAAGCAATTCCCTGCTGGTAACTGCAGCAGAGCCTTTGTCTTTCACTAGCATGAGTTTTGGGGAGCTACTGTGACCTATGCATATGCTTTACCATTCCAGACGGTGCATGGTAGTTATTGTCTACTTGACAATAAAACATTATAAACAGAAAAATAACTCAAAAACTAAGAAAGGAATCGGTGTGCTAAATAGCAAAGTTCTAATTTCTTGCTAAAATTGTGTTCTAATAATGGAAACAGTTTTCCCTTGAACTCCTAGTGAATTGCAAACAAACTCTGCATTCAGGCCTCCCCCTGCCAGTCAGAGGCAGGCACTGAAGGTAATTCTCCGTGCTCCAGGCGGATCAAAAGAAGCTTATTATCAGTCTATCATCTAAAAGGATATGACAGCTTCACATCCAGTTGTTCGGCAGCTGAGATGCAGTCTGGAATGGATCTTTTCTGTGTCTGTTGTCTGCAACAGCTTTTAGGGCTGGCTCTTCTTCCAACACACAGTACAAATCCTCTGGTAACTGGTACCAGCCACACACAACAAAAGCCTGCTAAATCTGGTGCAAGCTCAGAAATCGATGACTGCTTGCCCTTTTCTCATACTCGAGTCAGCAAGTGTCTCCCAGACTGAGCATTCTAGGCAGCAGCCCTTGGGACAGGGGTTCTCGACTCCCCTGGATATTGATACTACCCAGAAGAGTGAATTCCCTCCCTCAGTGCGGACTGACCAGTGACCAGTGTGGACAAGATCATTTTGGCAACACTGGCACTGCACTGCTTCATAAACCTGAGAAAACTCGGGCTGAGCAAAGTTCCTTTCACAAGCATTAATAAGAGGAGATCATTTAAGACTGACCTTTGCTCATCTTCAACAAAACTTGGCTTCAGACATGTCTACAGTTACAGCAAGCCAGCCACAATTCAGGTTACTTTTCTTTCAAGCTAAAAGGAAGGTGCCCCCTGCCCAGTCCATGTACAATCCATCATTTGCATGCCTCTGCTCTTCTGCTGCTTTTTCTCCCACATACCTGCATATGTGCCTGCCTTAGCCACTTTCGTGTGGTGCTTGTGTCAGTTAAAGCCTTTTGAAGGAATCGGTGCACGTGTTTACATAGGCAGCCTTTTGATGTTCCTCTTCCAGTTCCTGCATCTGTCAGCATCATGTTCCCCAAGCACATACACAGAGTTGATTCCAGAAGTCATCTGTCAGCTTACTCCGTATCCTGTCCTTCACCTATACGAATAGCTTCCTCAGGGGTGTTAATATATGTAAAATAAAGTTAACATTTCCTGTTCTGGTAATAAAGATGAGTAAGTGGGAAAGAGAAGCCAACACAGAAACAAGATCCTTCTCTCTTTCTTCCACGGGATTTGCCCAGTAGATGAAGATAGCAGAAACAGAGGAACAGGGCTGGGAAGGAGGATGGACAGAAGCATGGGTTCATACTGAGAGGAGGCTGCTGGCTCAGGCAAGAAAATATGGAAGCATTCACAGACCAGAACCACTGCTAAAATAATGAAGTGTCGCTGTGTGTTTGGCTGTTGCCAGCAATCTTACAGCCTGCACAGAGATACATTGGATCCAGAGGGATCCCCTGAGTCACTGAAGTCAGATCCCTGGTATTGCAGAGAACCATTTTACGTGACTCCTTTCACAAGCAATTTATATCCGTTCCTAAAATTAATGCAGGCTCTTGTCCCTGATAGTCTATGGGAAAACTTCTGTAGAACTTCAGCCTAAAGTTGCATTTAAATAGAATTAGCTAAATTAGTAGATAACAGTTTATACTTTTTTGTTCCTGTGCCAGAAGTTTTCTTTTGTTGAAAATGCTTTTCTTGGGTTTTTCCCGCAAAATATTTGTTACAGTTTCATACAGGTATTCAGAGTCTAGTACCAGCATAAGAGGCTTTTTATGGCAAAAAAAGTTTGTGTGGTTACAGCCTACTGGCACAGTCAGCTGCAGAGTGGTAGATGAGAAACTTGCTTTTCTGAAAGATCTCAAATTATCTGAGTGATAAATTGATACGAACTGTCATACTTCCACTCTGCTCTGCTTTGCTAAACCATCAAAAGAAACTCACTATCAGTTGGTCACCTAAAAGGGTATGTCAGCTTTGCCTCCAGTTGTTCAGCAACCTGTAATGTGTCTTCTGTTCCCTTGATGACCCTGTTCTTACCTCCATGCACCAGGACAAGTTTGTATTCTTATCAGAGTCCCTCTCCACTAAAAATACATCATCTGATGCAGTGTAGGGTTAGTGTCTGTATATTTTATGGCTTGTAGATGATCTATGTAGGCGAGAACTTGGAGTGAAAATTCCCAGTTGTGTACTTTTTGCATCCTTACTGAGACCTGCCCGTTGTATCAAATCGAATCCTGGAGCATATATGTTAAAAACAAACAAACAAACAATCAAACTGGTGACTTGCAATGCTTCCATCTGAAAACCATCATCCTGCAGCACAGGAGATGCTCCATGCTTTCAGAAGAATCAAGCATGTGATTCTTTTTAATCAGGTAAGCGAAGTCCAAACAAGAAACAATAATGGAGATATGGAAGTGCACCGAGGTGATCTGAGACACTGAGGGGGGATTAGGTAAGCAGGAAGGCAACATCATCGACATATTCCACAAGGATATGGGGACAGGAACTAACCTGGAAAGGCAGGGGGTAAACACATTGCAACAGTACCTCTGGTCTAACAGAAGTGCTACTGCCCACACATCATCCTCTATAGCAAACATGGCAAAGAACAGCCCAAGCCTGTAGATATCCAGGCTGCACTAAATCCCACCCTTCTCAGCACCCCCAGAAAGAACATAACCCTGTGTTCACAAATCCTGTATTTTTATTTTGCTCATCCCTGGAACATCACAACACGGGAGCAGCTCTCTGAAGGTTTACACCGGTGAAGGCCGAATTTCCACAAGCAGGTGTTCCACGCTCCCAGTAGCCAGGCCACTCCCTGCCGCTGCCCTCCTGCAGCGGGAGCGGGCACCTCCCCGTGCCCGGGAGCGATGGCGAGTGCCCTCGGGCTCCTGCCGGCCCAGGGCTGGGAGCCTCAGTCCCCGGGGCTGCCGAGGGCTGTGACCACCCCTTGGAAGCCATGCAGGCACCAGGTAACTCCCCGCGTACCGGCAGCGCCGGCAGCATCTCCTGGTTTTTAAAACTAACGCTAGTTCCAAAACTCCTCCGAGACGAGCCCTGCTCAAAGATAAAAATATCCCTCACGTTTTCGTGGGGCTTCTGCCTCCCCACATGGCCCGGGGCTCTCCCAAAAAGGGCAGGCCCCTTACCCACGGGCTTCCCTCGGGGCTTGCACCATCCGCGGTAAAGCCTTGGGAGAAAGAGAAAAGGGGGAAAACCATAAAAAGGTGGGGAAATGTCCCTGTTTTAGAGGTGGCAATTAAAAATATCCTCACCCACACCGTAAGGCCCACAGGGCGTTTAGCGGTGGGGCTGAGCGTGTCCCCCTCGCTGTGCGAGCGGGATGCCGGTCCCGATGCCGGCGGGTGTGAGGGAGGCGAGCGGGTCAGGGCCCCGCGGGGGCGGCAGCAGGTGGCCGAGAAGCCCCGAGGAGGCCGGGGCGGGGGTGATGGGACCTGGCGGAGAAGGCCGGAGCAGCAGCAGGAGCCGCGGGCCGCGCCGTCGAAGGGAGGCGGCAGCACAGGGCCCGTCGTGCCTGTCCCGCCTGGGCCCCGGTGCGGTGCCACCTGGGACAGGGCCAGCCCCGGCGGCACAGGGGTGGTGGAGGGAAGGGAGGTATGGAAATCCGCCGTCGAGAAAGCACAGAACCCTTTCTTTGGGTTGGAGTTGGTTTTTGGCAGAGAAGGGGGCAGAGGGAGGAGAAACATCAGCCTCCCCGCGCCTTGCTCCCGCCTCGCCCGACAAATACCCGCGGCGGGCAAAGCCGGCCGGCCACCGCGAGAGCTTCTCCGCCGGCCCTGCACTCGGTTTTCGCACTGTGTCTCTCCGGTATTATTTTTACCGGCTTCCTCTCCGTGCACACTGGGCTCCCCGCGCCAAAACTCAGCCAGGGGGTGCGCACCGGCCGCCCCCCGCTGCCCGCCCGCCTGCCTCGCCGGGGCCGAGGTGCCCCGCGTCTCCCCCGCCGCCGGCCCGCCTGGGGATGAGAAGGCACTGCGGAGCGCCAGGCTTCCCCTTTAACAACCTCGCCGCTTGTTTTGCTGTGTGGGGTTGGTGGTTTTGTTGTTTTCCTTTTTTTTTTTTTTTTCCCCGAAGGGGAGAGGGAAGGGGGGTAGTCTGGGTGTAGGGAGGGGAGAGGGGGAGAAGAGTGGAAAACGTTGGCTCTGTCCATGGTCAAAGTAATTCAGCTATAATCCCCCTTTCTCTTCCTCTCCTGGAGCTCTATTCATATTCTAATCACAGCTTTTCCTTCCCTAAACCAGCCACTTTTATCAGAGCCCTAGCTTTGCACTTTTACTTCCACTTCCAGCACATACAACCGCATGCAGAATAAGCAACTTTTTCCAGCCTCTGTCCTGCCTGCCTCTCCCCCCTCAATCCTCTAACCCGAAATGGGATCTTCGCATCCTCGGACTAAAGCTGGGAGGCAACACCAGTTCGAAAACGCACCCGTTCGATTCTTCATTTCTCTTGGCAGTCGGGATCACCCAACCCCCTGCTTTCCACCGGGTCCCACGGAAAGCTCTCCGGGCCAGCCGCTCTCCGCTGCCAGACAAGCCGGTGGCAGGCGGCCCCCACCCCGTCTTGCCCTCGCTCCCCGAGGCCCGGGGAACGCATGGGAGTCCCTGCCGCATGACTGCAGTGCCAGCATCACTTGCCGAGACACTGGCTACTTCTCTCTCCCCTCACACCCCCCTTTCCTACCCACACACATCGCCCTTTTTAAATTTTTATTATTCTACAATAAACTAAACTTACAAGATACTTGGGAAGCTAGGCAGCTTCCAATGCCATGTGCCCGCTAAGGATCCCAACTCAGAGCCCATCGGGAGGAGGAGAATGAGGAGGAGGAGGGGAGCTCGGCCGCGCTGCACGCACACTCGGCAGCCCCAAAGAACACAACCCCAAACCTACTGCCCGTTTGAAGATCTAAGCCAATTTTGATCTCGGGCTGTAATGAGCCAAGGACCTTGGGTGGGGGCTGGGGGAGGGAAGGGAGGAGTGGAAAGACCGCTGGAACTTTAAATAAGAAAAACGTTTCTAATGCTCTAATAGAAGAGGGAAGTCGAAGTGTTGGGATTGCGTAGATCTAAGGCCCCCCTTTTTGGAGGAAAGCTTTTCTTATTCAAAACAGCATCACAATGGGCTTCACATTGAGCCTTGCCACATCCCCATCTGAGTAGCAGCCATTCATCAGGCTGGCTGGCCTATCAATGACATTTCTCCCATCAGGGCTTCTATAAAATGATGCTTTTTCCCATGAAACATCCGCAAACATTTTGACGGGTCTGGCTTTGCCCTGCTGGATTACGGAGTGTCCCTCTCTCCCGCTCTACACCCCCCTCCCCAACTATCTGCCTCTGCCCTCCCTCCCCACCCCCTCGCCGTCACCCTGCTCCCTCTCCCCCGCGCATCTCTGAGATAGGGGCTCTCCACACCCCGGGACCTTGGGGCTCCCGTCCCGTCCATGGGAAGAGCATGCATTGCGGGTTGCTGGAGGAACCCGATATGGACTCCACAGGTAAGTCCCCCCCCCGCAGGCAGCGGGCTCCTCTCGCCCGTCAGGGAGGACTTTTTAACTTGACCGTGGCGGCGGGGGCAGCGCGGGCGGCAGCGGGGGGAGCTGCCCGCCGCACCGACCTCGCAGGCAAATGAGCCCGGGTGTGTGCGGGGGAGCGAGGTGCGGGGGCCGCGGAGGGGGAGCTCTCGCTCCTGGGCTGGAGGAGCCCTGCGGTTCCACTTGCAGTTACGATGGAGCAGAGGGTGGTTTTTCCTTTTTTTTTTTTTTTTATTCTTCATGCGCTGCCGGCCGGCAAACTAATTGCCCATCCTCTTCTAGTTTTAGACGCTCGCTTAGGTTTGATTAGAACCTTTCAGAGGGGAGAGAAAAGGAGGTTTATTAAGGAAGATGGTTGGTGGGCTAGGGCGAGCCCAGCACCGAGGTCGTCTTGTCCCACGGGCAGAGCCGAGACTGGGTCGATTTGGAGAGAAGGCAGTTTGGGGAAGGGCAGGGTGGGTCTCTCTCCCCGTACCCCCAAACGATGCCCTGGACGATCCGGCAAGCGGACAGGAGAAGGGCGGCTGGAGTCCCACCAGCAAGCGCCGCCAAAGGGGAGAAGCCCCGGCGGGAGGCTACGGGGACGGCCTTAGTGGAGAGGCCGCCGGCCTCGAGGGCCGCAATCCGCGTCCCGCCATCCGACGGCCGCCTCTGCCGCCCGGCCCGGCCCGGGGGCGGCGGCGGGGGACGTGGGGCGGCGGGTGCCGGCTCTGCCCGGGGCAGGGCTCAGGCCTAGGTCTGTCCCACTGCGGCTGTCAGCCGGCAGCCTCCCGAAACCGCGGGCCCGGCTCTCCCGCTCCCTGCCGCCGCCCTGCCCGTTCTCCCGCGGTTTCCAGCGGCCGCAAACGCTGCGCTCTGCCCGGGGCGCAGCCCCAGCGCTCCCGCGTGCAGCGGAGGGCAGGCGGCCGCCACGGTAACCTTTGAGATTTTCCTTTATTTTATTAGCACAGGAAAACACCCCCTCGTCCCTTTACTCCATCCCTTCCTCCATCTCCGCCTGCCTGCCTGCCCTCCCAGGCGTTTCTCAGGCGGACAGCTCGCACTTTAGGGACGGTCCCCGCTCTGCCCGCTCCTGATCTGCCCTGTCCCCTCCTGTAGCCGCTGCGCCGGCTATGACCGCCGTGCTGGGGGCAAGGTGGCCGGGGAAGTGGAGAGCTGAGCTGTCCCAGCCCCGCAGCCGGATCAGGTCCCCTCTGCCCTTCCCCGACGGCCTCGGTGGGCCGCGTTCCACCGGTCTTCGGGGCTCCGCAGCTCCGTCCCGGCTCCTCCGGCGTTGCCGGCGCCGTGCTGGTGCAGCTGGTGCGGGTGGGGACGGGCCAAGGGGCGATGGGGCAGGGTGGACCGGGCCTCGGAACCGCTTCGCTCCCTGCCATCACGAACCCCTCAAGGGCTCTCCCATCCCTGGCTTCCAAAGCAGCCCGATGGGCATTTTGTATAATTTAAATATTGATTCAAAAAAAAAAAAAAAAAAAGAGAAAAAAAGAGAGAAAGGGAGGGCGGGTTGCCCGACCCCACTCGGCTGTTCCTGCAGCGGTCCCGGTGCGGGGCGCTCAACGCACCGGGTGGGGTCGGCCCCTCTCCGGCCACCGGCGGCATCAGCCGGGTTTGGGCCACGTTTACTGCGGGGCCCCCAGGACTGTAAAAGCCCTGGCGGGCTGTTCCTGGGAGAAAGCGTTCGGCGGGGAAGGAATCGTTGTGTTCAGGTCAGAGCGTGTGCAGGAGTTAGTAGGGTGTTAGAGAAAGTTGCTCTCCTGTCCGGCGGCACTGCCGAGGTGGGGTTAAGGGAACGGGCGGCATCATCTCGTTGTCGAGTGGAACGGGTTTTTACGAAAAGAAAAAAATCGAACATAACAAAAACAACAAAAAAAAAGCCCGGCATTTTCTATTCCTCCTTTAAGAATTGTACATCCTCCAGCTGAGCCTCCGTACTATTCGTTCCTTTATTTCAGTATAGTTATAATAAATGGCAACATGATTGATTAAGATAATATTAATCAAAAACACTTTAGTCTTGCTAAACAGATGGCAAGAAAAGTGGAGCTTTGCAGTTGTCTCATTCAGACACCTTAACCTCCCTTTCAGAGGACTTAATCCAATTAGCTTTTCTCCTGAGTTTCAGTTGTTATGTAAAGATCCTTTTGCATTGTGGAGAAATATGGCTTCATTGAAAAAAATAAGTCATGTTTTAATTTATCCTCAACAGTTTTTCCCTAATCCAGCGGGATTAAAAAAAAAAAAATCACCCGCGATTCTAATTTTGAAGTAGGGGAATGGTTTCGTCCCTTCACCTTCCCCTAGCAGTGCCGTGTGCTTCCACCGAGTTTGGTTCCCGTTTCCCCAACCTGTAGAGTGACCCATGGGGACTGTCACCAAGGCCGAAGGGATTTCTGGCAGCCCGGGGTCTCGGGGAGCCCCCAGCTCATCCCGGGGCCCGGACAGCGGCAGCGCTCCCGCAGCAGCGCCCGGCCCCGACGGCCCGGCCTGGGCACGGCGCGGCGGCGCTGGCGAGGAGATGCCTTCGGAGCTCTCCCGTTGCCCTCAGGCCCGGCCCGGGGCCGGGGAGTGGGACACCCACCCCGGAGGGCCACACGCCCTTCTCGGTGAGTTTGCGGCATCTTTCCTCTCACCGTTTTGCCGCCGCCTTTAGCTGCGTCAGGCGCCCGCCCGCCCTCAGGGGTAGTTTCTTGTACTCGTACCTGCTGCCCCCAACCAGGCCGAGAGCCGTCGAGCCGTCGGGGGAAGTGTGCGGCCCCCTCTGGGGCTCCCCCGCCCCTCCGCTGTGGGGCACAAAGGGCTCATCCCGGGAGGGCCGTGTCTGGGTTTTGGGCTTGCTCCGCCTGCCCTGCGCTCGGCCCGGCTCTCACCCCCCAGCCCCGTCGGCAACCCGACACCTTTGTGCCCGGAGCCTGCGGGGAACTGCGGACCGCCGCACCAGGACCCCATCCCCGCCCCCGGCAAAGTGCACCGGCGGGGCTGGGTGCTCGGAGCCAGCGCCCAAGGGCGCCCCGAGGGGCGGCTGGGCCGGGGGAAGGAGGCTTTGCGGGCTACCCCGAGCATTAACAGCGGGTTTCCACAGCCGCAGCCCCCCCTAGTGACATCGGCACGGTGAGTGCGGGGCGCTGCCGGTGGGGCAGAGCTCTGGCCCCGGTGCTCAGCCCCCCCGCGCCGCCCCAAGGGAGCTCTCCCACGCAGGACGCCCCGCCGGGCTCTCAGGGGCGCCGCCCGGTCGAGAGCGGGGTGCGGGGCCGCGGGGCGGTGTGGATTTCCCGGGGGGCCGCCAACTTCTCTTCCCCGCGGCATCCGCGGGACAGCGCTCGCCGCCCCTCTCGCGGAGCAGGAGCCGAAGGAAACAGAGGCACGTTCTTGGGGCGCAACTTTTCTGCACAACTCAATAAATATCCCTCGTTATTTCAGTGTTGGAGCCAGGCAAAACCTCCACTGGTTTCCAGGCGCTAGATGGATGAGGTCCTTGGGACGTGAAGCTGAGACTTAGGAGCTGATCCAAAGCCCATTAAAATGAGCAGAAAGCTTTTCAGTGCGGTCAAGGACACTGGGATTAGGCCCTTAAAGCAGTTTGTTTGAACCACGAAAAGCTGGTTCCGCCGCCTGGGTTGAAAACTTTGTGACAGTGGCCAGATTTCAGTCTGTCTTCTTATCAACATAGACAGGTGTTGCAGCAGTGGTGGGTGACCTTTGCGACGAGCCTGCCATATAAAATGATCTAGCATATAAGCACTGATTGAAGGGAATTAATGGCTTTCATATCCTGGTTCAATTAATGAAATTACCAATAGTGGTAATAAGTACTTGAATGCTAGTTGGGAATGGAGCTGTGACATTTCAGAATGTATGTGTGATGCTGAGTTGTGGGATCCTGCATTCCAGTTTGTTTAATCCAAACGAATGGTTGGTTTTGCTTCTGAAAACTATTTGCTTTGCTTATTGCAACATAGTAAAGAGGAAACTTGCTATTGGCTTTTTCCCCCCTTACTTTCCTGGAGTACTTTTCATACTTAAACAAAAAAGTGACTTACTTTTATTGGAATAAGTAAAAAAAAAAAGTTCTTTACTGTTCTAGAATTTGTGTTTATAAAAGCTCTTATCTGCTGTGCAGTTAAGATGATCTAATGGTTCTTTGGAATTCTAAATTTGATATGATATGGAGATGCAAAAGAAATACCACTGGTCCTCTGTATAGTTAAACCTGAGTATTTATCCTATGTCATTTTGTATCTCATAAGCTTTCACACATGAAAGAAATGGAGCAGGGAAAAAAAAATCAACCCAATATAAAGTTTCTTTTTTCCTGCTGCCTGTGGAGATCCTGCAGGCAATGTTTGTGCTGAAGGGCCTGATCCTTGGCAGCTCCCTTTGCCTTCAGCAGCAGCAGAACTGGGATCTAAATGCAAGTCCCATCACCGGATTAGGTCTTCATTCCTGAGGGGGGTTTATTAACTTTGTAAAATCTGTAGGAACTTTTTTAGAGGTTTGTAATTTGGTCAAAATTTCCTTGAAATAAGAAGTTTATCTTCTAAGTCTGACTCAGAGAAAAGAACAATTTTATGATATATTTGTCTGCTAATGAATTAATTCTAAAATTCTTAGGGAGGAGGAATTGTGATACTTTTCACTGCTCTGCAATCTGTTATTTACCTGCAGTAGAGAAAAGGTCTTTAAACTGATGGAGAGAAAAAAGAACTAAAACAAATATTTGCATGAGAATAGCCAGAGAACTGTAGGAAACTATTTAATTTATTTAAGGTGCAGTTTAGGGTTTATAGTCCTCAAGATTTTATTTGAGTTGAACTCTTATTACAGAAGGGACTCTGGATTCAGACAGATAAAACTTTTGGGTTTGAGACTGTAAAGAAACCCATAGACTCAGTTGGTCTATCACTGTTACACCTTTGCTATAGCAAATGTACATTGAGCAAAAGATCTTCTTGAAATTAGAAGAGACCATTTTGTGCTAAGATACTTGTGATGCTGCTAGAACTGTCCCACATAAAGTCATTGGAATAGTATCCTGCTTCCAACAGGGTTTTTGGCTTGTTTGCTTTCAGAAAAAAGGTCTGGGTTTCAGCCAGTGATGCAGCGAGTGTGCAGGCAAGGAAGAAGGTTAGTGTAGCTGTAAAATCTGCAGCATCTCCAAATGTAAACACCTTTGCCTTCTTTCACCTTAACTTGCAACTGGTTTGCAAGTTAGGGCAACCATAAGGAAGTGCATCCCCTGGGATATGGTTTCCATACGTAGGATTTCACTGCAGCAAACTAAAGATCAAATCATGGGATCACTGAAATCCGCGTGGTGATGAAATGACAGTACCTCTTCACATCAAGACTTTTGAAGAGGTGGCCTTAAATGCAGCTGGGGCTTAATGGTTCATAACAATGCCTTGAGAGCAGTGGTGGGCTGTCATGTAACTAATACAAATATAAGGTCAGTTCTTTGGGGATACTTGATGTGACATTGGAGTCCAAATAATTAGCTCACAATTCTGTGAGCACTGAGGTTTGTGAATTTTTTAAGTTCACCCACTTGTCTGTTTCCCTGCATCTGGGCTGGATTTTCTATTTGTTTCATTGTGTCTGAAAATGAATACCCAGTGTGATCCAACCCTGCTGGAGCCCAGCACTCCAGCAGCCAGGGGATTTGATTGCTAACATACTAGTTAGGAAGATGGATAGCATAAAGGATATTTGATGGCTGAGCGATTCCATAGATAACAAGTGTAGGAAGGAAGAGTATGTGGTGATGATTAAGACAGTGGAGGCCCACATAGGTTTTTTAATATGTCTGTACTACGGGCACGTTTGCACACATCTTTCAGGTCCTACAGAATTATATATGTGTGCCAAAGAGTTTCTGTGAGCTTTTAAAACTGTGGTGCAATTTGCTGTTGGAGATGGGTCCTGATCCTGCAATGGCTTCACAAGGGAAACACCTGTTGAAGTCCATGTGTGTGCCTGGGAGGCGGCAGGTGCCCAGGGTTAGCACATAATGATCCCTCCCCACAGCTGGGAATGTGTAATAACTTAATTGTAGCTATTTTACATACATAACTAGCAGTACTAAGCTGTCTTAATTTACATTTATTTTTTCTCAAGAGATTTGCAGCAAGAACAGTTTGTTAGATATAAAATATTAGCCAGTCTTAGAAACTGCGCATTAAGTTGGCGTCAGAGTCTCTCTTGTTGTTGCAAGAGCTGTGGTTTCATTCTCTGTATATAAAGAAGTGTTGGTTAAATACTTTTGTCCATTCTTCCCTTTCTGATAAATTTGAAATTAGGAAAAAGTGGAGAGGGTTAAATATAGCTTTAGCTTTCACTGCACCCAGGAAGAGACAGCTCATTTGCAGCTCAAATTGCCCCAAGGCCGAAAAGCAGGACTCAGCACTGCCTGGTTTCCTTCACTTCAGCTACAGTTAAGCACTTTGTTTTCTTTTATTGGTAATTGAACTTAATTTCTCAGAGATGGAAGTTGTTATAGGAACCAAGGAGTTCATTCACACCTATGAATGATGTGTTCACAATTAATTAGCAGCTTATCCTGAGCATTTTTGTGCAGGATACCAAATATTATCGTAATGGCAAACAATATATGTTAGATAGCTGGCACATTCTCTGAACCTTACAGCCCTGGGGATTAGAGGCATTCATTTCAGAGCAGTAGGCTGGGTACATATGCTGGGATTTCATCAGTTTTCTGGTCTTGCTGTAGTCAGATGCTGTGATCATCGCTCTGACAAACTTCGTGCTGAAGCTTTCAGTGCTCATGAACCCCATGGCAGGAATTCAAACACTTAGAAACACAAAATCCTCTTCTCTAGGATCTTTGATTTGCTGAGATCATATCTAGGGGAAAAAAAAGGATATTTGCCTAGAATTAACGACTACAAGTTTTGAGTGTTAGAAATTACTGCCTTTTTTTTTTTTTTAAAGAATACAGTGTCTAGAAATAGAACTACTTGCCACTCACCTTCTCTTTTTTCTCTTTTTAAACTTACACTCCTTAGAATTATACTCTCAGACTCTCCTGGTTCCTTCAATGCAGCCATTTTCACTAGTTTGGCTACTTGGGGCAAAACTTACAGATGCTTGTATAAAGTCAGGTAAAATTCATTATATGAAACATCTTACATGCAAATACAAGTTTGCAAGGGAGATCTCCAAGTCAACAAAATAGACATGAGCTTTTTGTTCTTGTGTAGACCTGTAAATTCAGATATATCTTGTGCTACACTTGTAAAGCAATAAAATACCAGAAATGCAGTGACAAACATAATTAAAACTAGCAGGAAAAGCAAAAAGCAGAGGTAAATACAGATAGAACTGAATGTTAGAAAGGTTAACATATTTCCCTCCCCCCTACAACCCCCAAACATTTTAATTGCTGAACTATTTCAGAAGTGTTTAAACTACCTCAGCTACAGCTGGAGGGAGGTCCTAATTCACTAGTCACCTCTCATGAGAGGTCATCTAATGCTGGGAGAAACCACCTGTGCCCAGAGGTAGGACCCCCATGGTGACAGCAATGCATACCTGGTTGAAAAGACCCCACAGAACATCCTTTTCTACAACCAACCACACTTTTCAGCACTCTATAACAAAGGTACAATCTGTTGCAAAAGACCAAAAGTTCCTGTGTGGCAGAGGAAAAGCAAGAAAGGCTATATCTTTTCCTAATATTCTCAGATCTTACAGAAATAGACCATTTGTTTATTACAATTCATGGATGGTTGTAGGAAGTAGGAAAAATCCTATCCTTCATAGGGGAAAAAAAATTCTCAACCACCTGGCTTGTGTGATTCCCACTCTCATCTAACATTCTTTTTAACCATTAGCATGAGTCAGGATGTCCTAATTAAGCAAATGAGTATTTAATGCTGTTAACTACTAGCTACCCTACTCCTGACTGTTGCTCTCTCTGATGCTGTGAGGAAAGTAAAATCCTTCCTATTTCTTTATCCCTTAAAAAACTTAAGCGACATGAGGAAGTAAATATTCCTGGCTGGTCCTTAAGGTTGCAGTGGCCTGATAGACCCTTTAAAAAAATATGGAAGCTGAGTACTGCTCCATGAGTGCCCTGTGTCCAGGTACAGCAGTATCATGCTGTTCCGTGATGAGAGCTGCCTGCTCCTGTGATGGACGTTCCTGGGTGCATGGGCTCATGTCATGGCTGGAGGGAATGGGCTTCCATGCAGAGACTCACCCACCTCCCATTCGTTTCCGTGTTTCTCTCTGTTGGACTGGGCCAAGCAGTGGGCCAGAGATTTGCTGGCCAACACTGTTGGCATCCCGGGGGCAGCGGGAGAGGAGCTGTGTCCAGTGCTGTGTGTGAGACAGAGACCCGATCAGGGAAGACGTTGTGCAAGAGCCAGACCAGGAATTCTCGGCACGACAAGTCTGCAATGTGTGCCTTGTGTAAGTAAAAGGCTGCTTCTTTTGGGTCTCTTGGGGTCAAGGGTAGAATCAGCTATGTTTTAGTCATCAAGGAAACTTTGGCCTTAGGAGAGAAAGAGTGCAAATGACACATTTTCTAAACAGCGTGTTGTGTTTGCACGCCAGCCTGTGTCCCAGACGGGCCTCCTGGGTGCTCACTGTGTGACACCATAATGTCCTAACTCAAAGGAGGAGCGCTTAAGAGACTTACGAGATCCATGGCAGACCAGGGCAGCAGCCAGGTAAGATTCACTCTGTGCCCTTTGCAGGCTGAGAGCAGGGACTGCTCCCAGAAAGGTGCCCTGTTCCTTTCTCCCAAGCAGTGGCAATAACACATCCTGCTGGTTGGGCTGACTGGCTAGCACAGGTTTCCCAAAGTTTCTCTCTCCTAAATGTAGAGTCACAGGAACAATACTGGTGCAGGGGCCCCTCTAATGCAAACATTTTTTAAAATCAGTTGTGGTAGGGGTAACAAATGGCCTCCATTGTAACCAAGTGGGGAGGACTGCATTTACAGAGCGGTTTAATCACATGGATGGAGCAGTGTGTTCACCTCTCCTTCTTGCTAGGTCATTTCCACTTTGAGCTCTGCAAACAGACCGTCTATTGAGCAGTTAGTATTCAGTCCTGAATATTCAATACTAGACTCTTGTTTTGGTGAGTCTTGGGCAAAAAAAGAAGGAGGAAAGAAGACTTCTCTTTTTTCTCATGTTCCCTCCCTGAGTTTGTTTTGCATATTGTTCAGCAGAGACTGGAGACTTCTCAGAAAAGCCAGGCTCCTGGTTTTAAAAGGACTGGTCTACTTTTATAATACTTTCTAAGGGGAGGGAGGACACAGTGTGGAAGGGACTAAATTCATACAAGGTTTACAAATCTGTGAGTCTAGGCACACTGGGACCTGGCAAAGACTTTTTGTCAACCCCATTTAGACTATAAAATTAATAGCATGAAATGCTTGTTCAGTATACACAGAATAGTTCAAAGAGGTACCAGTCTTTGCAGGGGTATGTTATGATGATTTGTTGATGTCCCCTCTGCTAGTTTTGGTAGGTAGATATTCTCTGGGTGCAGCCTGAGAGCTGAAAGAAGCAGTGTTCGTTTCTATCTGCTGTGCCATATTTGTCCACAAAATGTTTGTGAATAATGTGATGGCTGCATCATTTGAGAGTAGTGAGCAACAGCTAGATCTGGAATAGATATCCATAAAGTGAGGAAAGGTGGCCACCATTTGAGTAAATGTAGTGTCTCTTACCTTTGATTCATATTCTTTTTCGGTCAAGTGATTGTCTCTTTCTTGCTGCTATGACTATGTCCTGACAATTGAGGTTTTTTTGTACATATGTGTCTGTCATCTTATGTTCTTTCAATCTGCCTTACTGGATACTGTTTCTAATGAGAAATATTTACTGTAGCCCCATTCCTTCAGGAGCTCACCTCTTTTCTCCCAGTTTAAAAAAAATATCCTCTCTATAGTTACTTTATTTTCTTCTATCCTTTATTTCTGACCATGCCCTTTTCTTTCTCATTCATTCTTTTGTTTCCTTTCCTTTTCTTTTTCTTCTCCTTTCCAATAGCCAGACTTCTCCCTCTTCTCTTGTCTCTCTGAGCCCCACAACCAGGGTTTTGTGTATCCTCCACCCATATCTCACATCTTTTCATTTTGTCATCTTTGTGGGCCTGTCTTACTGATGTACTGCTGCCTCTGTGCCAAATTGGCCTGTCTGCTGGATTCATCAGCTCCTGAGGCAGAGGGGAAATGTTTCATGGGTACTTGATGCAAATTCTGCTTCTTGTTGAGTCACAGCCTTCCTGTTCAGCCGAATGACTCCAGCCTTGTGTACTGGTGAAGAAGAGCTGAATTAAGGACTTGAGGACTTTATGTCTTCTGATACACACTGATGAACTGAGGGGTAGTGGCAGCAGCTGGAAATGTTTAACCCAAAAGCTAATGAGCCGAGACTGCTGCAAGGTGTGAGTATAAGACATGTTGTGCAAGATACCCAGAAATTAAGTCCTATGAGCTCTCTTGTGGGTCTCACATTAATTCTATAGCATAAGAAGTTAGTGCTATCTGGGGCACAAAGGGCATCAAGAAATGCTGAGCTTTTTTCTGGGAAAGAATAGGTCTGGCATTGATCAAGAGGGATGTTTGCATTTCTTTGGAAGGAAACATTACAGCTAAATCAGAGACAACGATAGCGTTTACACTGATTTTTGCAGTAGACCCTGAAGGACTGAGGAGCTATAACGCAACATGTTGTGGAAGCATGAGGGTACACTTTGTTGTGTGTAGAGTTGGTACTTGGAAGGCACACGATGTGTGTGATGATCTTTACTGATTAAAAGATTGGCTGCATGTTGCACAGAAAGTTAAAGTTCAGCTCTGGGAGAGCTGAATTGGTCAGATACTGGTGTCACTAGCTTAAGTGATCCTAGGGGAACGTGAGGAAATGTCACTGCACTGAAATCAGACCAAGCGAGGTTTGCTTTGCCGTTACATGAGTAATGGCCTTGATGAAGCAAAGCCAAGTGGCCATTTACTGGTCTGGTGAAGCTTCCTTTTCAAAATAAAACAATAGATAGCATCTGTGTGTGACTGGGAGAGAAAAAGGGCTACTCCCTAATTATCATGCATATTGAGTTGGAAATGCAATAGCAATATGTTTTGTGATTCCAGAGAGGGGAACAGGTAGGACTTCACAAGTCTTGTCTGATGAATGCTCGAGGCTACCCAAAACACCAGAATCAATATGCAAAGAAATCTTATATTCTAGGGTTATTGAGGGTGCTTATCTACACTTGGGGTACAGTTTCTTAACAAGGAGCATTGTTGGTAGAGCACTTAAATGAAAGTATCACATTTAAATGAACTTCTGCACAGTGCAAAGGGTAAGCAGAATGCAACATCTCATAAATTCCAATTTTCCTGCCGAAGTATTCTGGAGGAGTTAAATAATGAACTGTCATGCTTTTTATTATCAGTTTAAATATGGTATGCCAATTTTATATACTTTATCAAACAGTTTAGTAGAAAATCAGTACTAGGACCAAAGACCTGGTTAAAAAAAGAAAAAAAGAGCTCTCTCACATTCAAGAGAATCATTCTTTGCATTCTTATGATATCAAGGCGAATCTTCACAATGCTTTACCACAATCCCAAGTCAAAGAAAAAGAACAAAACCATTCCCGCCAACATCCAGTAAGTTCCCTGGGCCAATGTCCATTAACCCTGAAATAGTTCCAATAGAATTGTATGCCAAGAAATAAGAACAAAAGAAAGGACTGAAACAAGAGTGCCTGACATTTTGCCCTGCTGGAAATGAAATAAAAAGTTAGATTAGCGAACAAAACACCAAGGTATCTGGCAGCTTGTCAGGGAAGCGGCTCTGCCATCTGCACCAAGGCCATGTGTCACTGTCATCCCTGAGGAGAAGATCTCTTGGAAGAACAGAAGATGGCTATCCAGGACCAAGGAGGACACTGGCATGATTTCCTGTGGAGCTTGAAGAGGTTCCTGACAGCTCACACACACTGACTGAAGGGAGTGTGCCTTGCTGGCCGATAGCACCGGATGACACGCTGAGGAGCAAAACTAGGCTCTGTATGGCAGGTCCTCCTCAATGGTCAGAGAGGAGCTGGTTTGTGAACTAGGAGTGTCTATGTGCTGAAGGAATCAGAGGGAACAGCAGCTGGATGATGGCCCTGACATGGTCTCGCAAACCTTTCGTTTGATAGTGAAGAGGAGGGAGATTTTGATTACATCACCTGTGAAAACATATGTCTTAGAAAATTCCCGTGTGTGTGATTGGCTGTCCCAAATAGCTTGTTCTGCTTGATTTTGGTTTACAGGGGGTTTAATGCCCTTGATGGGAGCCAGTGGCTGCCAAGCCCTGTCGTGTTACAGGCACACAGTTGTTCATTACATTGTGCAGAGAGTAAGGCAGAAGATATTGTTCAGGTCTTGTTTTTGCAGTAGATTGAGGTTTTGAACATAAAGCGATTTTTGTTTGTTTTCTTTCAAGCAGTGTGGGTCTTTAAAAGCTTTAAATGTGCTGCTGCAACCAACCTGAAGAGAACTCCAGCAGCATTGAACTTCTCAGGTGGCAGATGTGCCTGTAACCAAGAGTGCTGTGCTGCAAAGTGTGAGAGACACAGAACAGGAATCCTGCTTCTACTCAGGCTAAATGTTATGTACAGCAGGTACTAGAATAGGCTTTTAATAGTTTGAGGGTCAGACTTCAGGTTTATCTCATAATCATTACTCCTGAGAGAAAGGGATCATCTCTTTTGCCTTTAAGGGACTTTTAAACTAGTGGTTTGTCTTCTAAGGTGATATGACAAATTGATCCAAGACTCCAAAGTGCTACAAGGTGTAGTCTCCACTTGCATCAGTCAAAATATTAGACATACTGGCTAATTTTTTCTTTACTTTCATATAGCATTTAGAAATTAGATTTTCAGCCCACTAAGGGATGGCCAAAACAGGCAGACTGCTCAGACAATATGAATTTAACAGCTGTAGAGGTTAGAAGTTCTCTGTCCACAGCAACGGTGCAACACAGCAGGAACAGTGTCTGTGGAGTGCTGGCATATCTCAGACCATGTTCAGCAAGATCAGCTCTGAAGAGAAAAGCTTGAGGAATCATGCAGACCTCAGCACTTACTCTGAGACAGACAAAAGAAGAAATTCTTAGGGCAGTGATGGTTTCCTCAATAAGAAAAGATATAGAGTATCATCCTATCAACTCCAATGAAAAATATTATATTAACATAGTACCATGGGCTATCAAACTGGAAATGAGTGGTTCCACAATCTTCAGTCAGCCTCTTGAGCTTTTGAGTTACTGCTTTTACCTGCTAAACCTGCTGTCTGCAACCACTTTCTCTTGGTCTAACAGATCAGATGAGCAGCAAGGCAGTATTGCTGGCCAGCTCAGTACTGAGACACTTGGCAAAGAGATGCTGTGGGAAGAGATGAGTAACTCTTCCCTCTGAGAACAACGAACAAATAACTCAGAGGGGTGCTAAGACTCTGTATGCATGAGAGGAGTTCCTCCTCTGTCACTGGAACTGTAAAATTAAGCCTGTCATCACTTCTGAGTATTCATTTTTCCAACATGTCCTCTTGTAAATCCACTAAAATTTGGTTGTCCCTTTGTATTTTATATACCTTTGCTCACAGCTACTTACTAGTGGGTTTTTTCTACATTTGCCTTGAAAAACTGGGGAAAAAATTACAAGAGCAACCATGAATGCAAATAAGGCACTGGACTGTGGCAGCTGTGCCATCCAAGTTGGTATATGGCTAAGGCAGTGGTTTGGGTCCTAACAAATCTTTTATTCTTATTCCAGTGATAACTACTTCAGTGACAAGCAAACTTATGTGAAAGAAATGCTGGTCCATGTGCAGCACCCTAAGTAATTGTGCCATGCTTATTTGTGAATTGCTTTAAAATTTGGAGTAGGAGAGCCAATTTAGAGCTGAAGGCATCTGAGAGGGATTTTCATGCCATTGCTAGGGCTGTGGTGAAACAAATGATTGTGCAAACTGATACTGTGATTACAAAAAGCCTTGACTATCTCTCTAGGACATGGGAATTCTCATACAATTTCAGAAAAAATAGCAATTCACAGTTATGCCAGTGATACGACCACATCCAGATCAGAGGATATGGCGTAACTGGAGAAAACCAGTACTGCTTACACCACTGTAGGGAATGAGGTGAGCAAAATGCAGCTCAGATTAGGAGACCACAGAGTCTCATTCTGCCTGTAAAACCTCTTAATCTCCTTTCAGGGTGCACACACATGCCCTCGGGGCTGCAGCCAGTGGCTCTGGGTACACTTGCCTACCAGCGATGCGGCACAGCCCCTCCAGTAGGTTTTGGCATCCTATTTGGGTGCTAAGCAGGACACAGTGCCTCACAAAGGCCAGAGGAGATTCTGCTTACAGGTTGTGCTATTACTGAGCAACGCTTAGCCCCCTTGGCAGGACAGGAGAAGCAGAAGCCACTGCCAACTGCAATCAGGCCCACCTCCTCTTCTCCTCCACAGAGCCTGAGTGGCTCTTGCACTGCTCCTGCTATGGCGACGCACATGAGGGAGCAATGGGTGCTTTCTGTTCTGGGCTGCAAATATGCTAAGCCAATAACCACTACAAACGAGGGAGTAATTATCTCATTTAATGTACTGGCATTACACAGGCACCTCTGCTGTATTTCTCTCACTCAACTGAGGCTCTGTAGGGAGAAGCCTTTCAAAGGTGTCTTCTAGGAGCAAACCCTTCCTTCTGAAGAAGTTAGCATGTCAAAATAACCTGTCAAAGTTATATTTGATAAACATTTGTGCTTCTCATTTCTGAAAGTTCATGTAAGCTCCTGCCACTGAGCAGCTCTTGTGTGTTTCCATCTGTTTTGGGGAATACTGGGTGTGTCTTGCCAGCTCAATGTTTGAAACACCATACAAATAAAAATATGCTTGTTGGTGTGAAGAGAAGAGCCTTGGTAGGGACAGGGCAAAGCTACACAGGCCTCTGTTCTGCCTGCTTTTGAAAACAAGTTCAGTTTAAACTTCTGTTGTTAAAAGTGTGGTGGGCACATTTAATGGAGGTGGAATACTCTTGTGCTTGAGGCTCAGTGGATATGTCAGTCTTAGCAAGATAAGGATCAAAAAGAGGAAAGTCAAAATGAGGGCCAGAAGTAGTTCCATACTTCTTTTTTAATCCATTTTTCAGCATTTTATTGGGAACAATTTGTTATTTTTTTTGTGTCACAGTAAGTTATTCTGCCAGAAAATTGACACTGGAAAAATTATTGTAATTTGAATAACCATATCCTTTCCCTCACGTAGGAATCCTGCAGAAGACACAATGTGTTTGTATTCAGTAGTGCACAAAATTATATAGCTAAAGTTTGAAGGCTGAGGAGCATAGTTGTGTGTTTTACTATAATTCACTCTTGATCTTTGGGAAATTAAATAGTTGACCTTATATTTAAAGATGCAGCTTCAAAACGCCATTAAAAACAGTATTTGCTTTCTTTGCTAATAGGATTGTGATAGTTTCCATACTGTATCACAGTCCAGAATTATCAGCATGTGACTATACTACATTTTACTACTAGGTATTAATAAACATATTTACTTTGCCTTGATTTTTTTTGACTAGTGTTGACCCTTGCTCCAACCACCGTCCCAGTACAACTGAGGGTACGATATGCTGGGGCTTAGGATGGGAAGGAGTCCCTGAGAACAGAGAGAGGAAATGCCTTAATGCTTGATACACTGAAAATGCAGTGAGTGAAAATACAGCCTGTATTAGACGGGATATATTTTCTTTTGCTCTCGCAAGCATCTCCCACTAGAAATTTTGAGTTTCTCGTGTTATGTTAATGATTCACCACTTTGTGAAGCCTGATACGCACTTCTGCTCCGTCGATGCCTGAACTCTCCATTACTCTGTGACTGTTTCTGATGTGAAAACCTGTCTGTGAGAAGTTTATAAGGTCCAAGTGCAATAATTCAGGCTTTAATCACTTTAAAGCTTCCATACCACGTGACTCAATGTGTGTTTAGAACAGTGGAGTAATATGATTGGTGTTAGCCTTGGGAGCAAGTGATGGACCCTGAGCCTAGTGACGCCAGGGGTTTACTATGGGTCTTTTCCTGCAGCTCTGCAGCCAGACTGCCTGGGACAGGCCCCAGTGTGGCCCAGTTGTACATCCACGTGTCGTGAGGAAAAGAGAATTTGACATACAGAGGGCTTTACCCAGCGTGTTTGTTATGCTGGAGCAGGATCTAATGCTATTAACTCTTACAGAGCTTCTAAAAGTTAGATTTAGTTTTGACTTTAGATTTTGTTTGCTCTGCCTCTTTCTCCTATTTTTTTTTCTTTTCTTTTTTCTTACTTGGTTTTATTTTAGGCAGATGCTATCATATCTGCAATTTGCAGGCTGCTGAAGGGAATATTTAAAATTTTAGCAAAACTGTGGCTGTATTTTTATTTTCTTTTAATACCTGAAGACATTGTTAATAATATGGGGAGTTTAAAACCCTGTAAAAATGCTTTTCATTACACAAACAGTAAAAAATTTCTACTTATAAAATGAAGATATTTATTAGAACATGTATTTATTTATTAATACTTAAATAATTTGGTTTATGAGATAATATAACCTTTAAATGGTTAGTTGGTGTTGTCACGTTTTGTCATCTGCCACATAATTTGACAAATTTGCCATAAACTCCCTGACATTTTTGCTCAAAGAGTTAGTTTTCTTCTTTCTTTGGTGCTAGACAGGTCATGTATCTTTTCAGACTTGAAGAATTTCTGTCAGCTATTTAAATGCAAGGCCACAAAGAGAAAGCCAGACTCAGGCTGCAGCAAGCTCAGCCGGGGTGATTCAGGACCAAAAGAGTTGCAGCACATACTTAAACAGTAAATGTGCCCTACTCCAGACTGTATCCATCAGTGTAAACTGTGTTCTTTGCCAACGGAAAAGGTGGATGTGTGCAATTATCAGAGACAGTAAGTGCAGGATGGCGAGAATTGTTATCAAGTGACACTTAAAAAGTTTTTTTTCCCCTACTACTTAGACAGGGAATGTGACTAAAAATGGCTGCTGCCAGTTCCCTGCTGCCGAGGGAAGAGGATGCGTCCCAGCTTCCCAGCTCTCGGTGCCGGGAGGAAAAGAAAGGGCAGAGCTGGGCATCGGTCTCTCCTTGGTGCTAATGGCAGCTGCCTTTGCTTTTACTCCCTGCAGCTGGGCTCAGAGCCAAGGGAATTACATACAGCCGTGGCTGTGTGCTGAAAGGAGGAGGAGGAGGAGGAAGGGTAATCTTTCTCAAGGCTTCTTGCACCTCTCTCTGATGTTGCCCTCGGCAGCAGGTTTCTCTCCACCTTGCAGGGATCTGGGAGGATCCACGCTCCTGCCCTCCAGTCCAGGGTACTAAAATGGGACAGGAGAGATACTGTTTGCTCCATTTTGGGGCAGTAAAAGAAATCTGACACAAAGCAGCCGTATCGTTGTGTTGGCCCTCAGACAAGGAGGTGATACACCCCCACCCGAGGGAGCTGAGCAACATGAGCAGGGAAAGCCTCGAAGATGAGTCACCACAGGCTTGTGGGTTAATAACAGGTCAGAGGCTGATCAGACGGCCCAGGCATCACTGGCAAGTTTTACATTGTGGTGTCGGCAACATTAAAGTGATTTTTATACAAAGCTGTGTTGAATTTGACGGGAGGAGAAATACCCTTTAAAAAATCTATTGACAACACGTATTATTTTTGCTTATTTTCAGGGAAGTGCCTCAAAGGAGCAGGCTGTAGGGAAGAGGCAGTGTAGTTGTGAGGGACCTTAGGCACAAGGCAGTTTGATGGTGAATGAATAAGATGCACACAGGGACATGCTTGTACTGATGAAGGCAGAACCACAGCATGTTCCCCCTGTGAATACCTCGGCAAAGAGGCAGAGGGAAGGGAATAGTCTGGAGGTGCCACAACACTGCCTGAAAACCAGAAGTTCACAAAGTAACAGCACCTGAAGTCTTGTGGCAGGGCCTGGAAGTCAACCTTGAAGAGTTCTCAGCAGATGCTTTCTGATGTCCTGCACAGGTGCAATCGTCCCTTTTGGTTGTCTCTGGGTCACTGGAGAGTGTGTGTAAAGAGCAATACGTACAAATTTGTGCAACTGCCTGGGTTTAAAAAGCATTTTTTCTGTAGGATGTATTTGGTCATGACTAATCGTCTATCTGTTTATTGGCATCCAGTGCCGAAATGAAGTCATACCAACTTCTACAAACCAGATGGGCAGCTTTCCCAAGACACTGGGTTCCTGCTTTCCCTTCAAGTCTGCTGCTGTGATGGGCTTTGCTGGCTGGTAGATTGCTGCCTGCGCTGTGCAGGTATCCTGATGTGTCTGGAGTGGGGGGCTCATGGAATGGAATCCGAAGCCATTTCCATGTCTTTGAAGGTGTTTCTGGCTCTGGCAGTTTGCTGACAGCGAGGTCTGTTTCCCCTTATTTCTTGTGCATCTCTTCACTCAGCGGGGTTGTTTCCTGTTGTAACTTGTGGTGTTCCCTTGCTGCCTTCTCACCTATCCCTTCTTTTTTGTGCTTTGTCTGCAGGGAGCTCTATGAGCATAAGCTCATTTCTGACCATGTTCACGCCCTTGAAAAATAGCCTTCTGAGGGAAGTCAGTTTATTGTAGCAACACCCAGGGATTCCAGACAAACTCAAGGACTCATATTTCATACTTTGTCCAAGGAAACACATAAGAAGGTGTAACTTTTGCCCTGAAGATCTGTAAATTCTGCTGAGTCTGGTGCATCCTCTAAAGTCATCAGGGGATGTAAGTTATAGCTTCCAGAAAGAACAGCAGAGTCAAATCAATGTAATGCTGTGGGTAACTCATCTGACTGATGGAAATAAACTGAAAGTGGGAACAGAGGGAGGACAGAAGTGGTTGAATTTGCACTGTGGATTGACAGAGGTTTGGGCAGCTCAGTGGCTGCTGACTTGCTGTGTTGGACTTTTACCAGTGAGGAAAAGATCTTGGTAGGGCCTGGGACTCCATCGGTGTGAGTTGGGTCGTAGGACTGGACTTCAAAGAACACAGTTTGATCCTCACTGTAACCAGAAATCACATGGATGATTGATTACACGCGTTAAGATTTGTTTTCAAAACCAGTAGAAATACTTGAGGATACACATCTTTGCCAGGCTAAGACTTGGAAATTATTGTAGTTTCTGCGTTTCAATTGATTTTTATTTTTTTTTAATGCATCATATCATGGGGAGGGGAGAGAATATCCTGAGAACCTTTGTTTTGTACACAGAAGTGTTTCAGCCTCTGTAGTTTAAAAACAAACAAAAAATGAAATTGAAAAGGAACAGCTAAGTTTGAAAGCAAGAAAGGATTTTCTTGCTAAATAATGTCAGACTGAGTATGTTTTTACAGAAATGTTACAGAACACCATCTGTTGAAAACCAGTACTTTATTTAGGTTTATCTGTTGCCAGTTTATTTTTTATGCAAAGAAAAACACACAAAAAAAGATCACCTTTGGTTTTTTTGCAGAGAGTTGGATTGAAAGATGTCTCAATGAAAGTGAAAACAAACGTTACTCCAGTCACACCTCTCTGGGGAATGTTTCAAACGATGAAAGTAAGTAACTTGTCATTTGCTTAAAATGAGTGTGAACATGTCCAAGTGCTTATTTCCTGCTATATAAGTTGCTACATCTTGGTGATGTTTTTAGTACTGCATAGTTTGAAAAGTCAACTCACTTGACATATCCAATAGTTTTATTTTTTTTTTTTAATATTTGCATTTTTTAAAAAAAGGAAATAATATATCTATTACTTAAAACAGCTAGAAGAATTTGTATGTCACTGAATAAAGGTTGGATGATCTCTAAAATGTGCTGTTAGTATCAGCTTATGAGTAAAACCACCTGTTTTGCTTTTCGCTGGTGAACACCACATGGCTGAAATACAGTAAAAACTGTGCTGCTTGTCAATTCTACTATATCAAAGCATACATAGGAAATCTTTCCTTTAAGAATTAAACAATCATAGCATTAAAACATCATATACTAAACTGTGATACTGATTCCTTTTCAGTCACAGAGAGGAAACAATTATCAATCTAGCTGATTTTAAAATAGCTATTTTTTCTTATTTTTTCTAATTACCATAATTTCAGATCTTGATTTTTAACAGCAGCAGGTAATCAAAAAGACTTCAAAATAGTTTAAATTAACCAAATAATTTCTTTTTAAAATTGCAAGACAATTCTATCTTACCATTAGTTTTCCCTGTTTATGCAATTTCTATTCTGATTAATTTGCCTAAAGCAAAATACTCTTCATGTTAGTTTTCCTCTCAGGATTTCATATATTTGTTCATGTTATAAGACATGGATGCAGACTGAATTATTTAATTCAGTAGCTCACGTTTCCTAAATAGAAGTTTAGAAAGTATATTTTAAATAACTTCTTAGTTGCTTAATGTCCCATTTACATTTTTTATATTTTAAGATAATTACTTTATTTTGATATCAGGGTAAAATTATATGCCTTACAGCACAATGTTGTAATGGAACACGACATTTGCTGTAGTTGGGCCTTACTCTTATTTGTCTGGAGATATCTTTGGAGGCAGTATCTCTTCTGAAGGAGAAGGGTGGTGTTAGTAGAAACATAGTATTTATTTATGACTCCCAAATGGGCAAGGATCCTTAAAGACAGACAATAAAACTAGGAGAGGTTTGGGTTCTTCTGTTTTTAAAAAGTAAGGGATTAGAAATTAATTTATCTTTAAAAATTGTAGTGAATGTACAAACATCAGCTTGTTAATTTGCATTTTATGAGAACCTGTGAGAGATATGAATTTGATTTCACTCTGATTCTACTGAGAAAGTGAGGAAAGAATTCTGTAATGAATGAGATGTGACTTCAGACTCTTAATAGGGCCAGAATTCAGGACTCAGCTCTATTGACTTTAGTGAACTTTCCTTAGACTCACAGTTCAAGACAGTATTGTCAAGGAAATTATTTAGCACCGTTAGCTACATTAATAGCAAAATTATAATTTCACTATTACAGGTCTCTTTCTATGTTTTGTTCTAGATTTGTTGCCTTAAATAGGTTGTGGCCAAACTTGCAGTAGTTTGTTATATGTGCTTTAAATGGGAACATGAGAAACTTCCACCTACCTTGGACCTGCCTGGGTTAGCAAGAGCCCATATTTCAGACAGTGGCATTGAGAAGATAAGATAGTGGTTCCTTCTGTTTTCTGGGACTGGAATTGAGGGGCAGGCAATGCTAATGAAAGGAGGTGAATTTAGAACTGATGGAACAAATACAGAAATGAATTTGTCCCACTGTTCATGTGCAGAAGACATTATTGTCACAGTATATTATGGAAACCCAAATGAGAGTGAGAGTCGATTTTATCTGGCTTCCTTCTTAATAGTCAGTTCTACCAGATGCTTCCTTTGCACTGATGACCAGCATTTCTGCAGTGCAGATAAGAGAATTAATCCACCTGAAAAGTCATCCTTGTTTTGAGGGGGAGGTAAGAGAGAGAAGAAGGTGAAGAGGAGGGAGTAGGAAAGCAAAATAAGCCACCTGTCTATCAGCAAGACCAATAATCTGTGAAATCCAGAACAAACTAGAAGTTTCACCTTAGAAATCATTGAACTGTGTACTCCTTTCCAGCCCTGGAGTTCTTTCCAACATTTCTCTAACAATGCCCACACACCAACCAAGAAATTTCCAAACTACTATGACACTTTTTGTCTAGCCTCTCTCATACACTTGCAAACAGCAGGAGGCAAAATGTTTTGAGAAAACCTACATAACTCTATTCGAATTCTTCAGAATGGTGATCAAATTGCTGTTGTCAGTGTAGCTCCAATTTTCATCTGGAACCAAAAGAAGGCATCATCCATCCTTCCCTTGACTAGTTTTTTGTCTCTAAATACATCAGATAGTGGTTGGCTGGATTCTACCAGAAAAAAATGTGGGTTTGGTGTTTGGTTGGGATTTTTTTGGCCTTGTATCCACTGAAGATTATAAGAACTTGTGCTGTGAACTGATAATGTTCTTACTGAACATCACGCTTGCTCTTGTGACTGTTTTTCCCTGGATGATTTTAGAGTTCATAGGGGTTTAGGACAGGAGTAATAGTTTTGCTGGTGTCCTTTTCTACTGATGAAGTATGCTACAGAGCCATACTTCAGGCCACAGGGGCCCTTTGCAATCTTCTATTCTCATCCAGATACCTCCAGGCCTCTTAAACCTGCATTAAATTGTGAAAGCAAGCAATGACTCACAGCTGAGGATTCCCATGACCTCTTCCAAAAAACCTTTTATATTCTAATATAAAAATTACCAGTAAATTTTATTTCACTTTCCAGTTTTTTAAACACTTTCCCTCCTACCACTTCCACACTCTACATGTTAGTCAAAAGACTCAAGGAAAAGGGAATGGTACAACCTTGCATTCAATAATTAAAAGAAAAACACCCTCACATTATTTTCTGTGTACTGTGCATTGAGCCAGATTAGCCAAATTGAAATAGGGATCTGGAAAAATACAAATAAAGGCTTATGAAAGTTTCAATTTCAGTTCCATTGGAAAGAAGTCATGGTACTACTTCGTGAAGTGGAAGGATTGCTTATCCAAATTTTCTTGCTTAGTTAGAAACGTGAATGTGTAGAGAGTTCATATGAGATAAAAGAAAATATTCACACTAGTTTTTGTACTTCAAAAGCAGTGTTCAAAATCCATGATCTCACTTGCTGAAACGGACTTATCCAGCAGCTTCTTTTCTTATTTGAGCTAAACTTCTTACTCTTCTGCTAAAAAAAAACTGTTTAAAAAAGAGCTACTTGTTTTCATTGAAATTTTCCTTGGGGAAAATTCTTTCTTTTTCAGTCATACCTGCTCAGTGAGAACTCTGCTCCTATGTTTCTCAGAGGGTTTTAAAAAATTCCACTGTTTTAAAAGCACAGAATGCATGCTGCTGAGCCTGAATCTCATTTATAGCTACATGTAAGAAAGAGACAAGATAGCTTCTTACTGTAATTAAATTCTAGCTAAGGCCAAATTGCTTTTGAGAATAGTCAGAATGTGGCCTGCAAGAGCTACAGAGGAGGAGGCTATTCCTCTGAAAAGTGTAGAGCTAACCAAACAAATTATTTTATCCATATAAAGCTACTAATAGCATGTTAGCTGCTTTTGAGATGCATGCAAGCAGCACCGGAAAGTAGAGAGTCCTTCAACTACCTCCACAGTGGAAAGAAGAACTTAACTCCATTTAAGTTATGACAAACAGACTAACATAAACCCTTCAGAAAAAGGTGTGCTAATGCAGGGGCTTCACTTTCGGTTGTTCCACACACAGTGTTTAAGGCAGGATGCTCAAAGGGGTGCTGAGCATAGCTCCTATTGTCTCCATGTCTTGCCCCAAGAAGCAAGAAGTCCCTCAAGCTGTACCTAAAATCAGGCCACTGAAGTTAGAGGATGCCACTCAGAGCTCAGGGAAAGCCACAAAGATACAAAGAGAACTCTGGTGGCTTTGAAACAGAATTTTGAAAATAGAAAGATGGAGCTGTTATCAAAGAAACTTACATGGAGTTTGGGAAGAAAAAGATTTGTTGATATCTCTGGGAGCCAACAAATATTGATTTTCTATGATGATCCTTGGTTTTAATATCTTTGAAGGCCCCTTCTGTGCTGAGTCTTACTCATTTGGATTTTAAGAGTATTGGATTTTAAAAGGTATGAGTTCATTTTAATCTACAGCGCTGGTCTGATGGGGACTGATAAATGAACAGGCCAAAAAGTAAGAAGTGGTATTTTCCCTTTCCTTTTCCATGTTGTGCAAAGAGTTCTGGGATCAAACTTGAGTCAAGAGTTACAGGAAACATTCCTTGCTCAGTATGGAAGCCATCAAGTGCTTCTACCAATCAAAATATAAAGAATAGGGATATTTATTATTTTCTGCTAGTCAATTATCTGATAAGATTATATAGTTAAAATGTGCAAGATAGAATAAGGTGCTTTTATGTGTAATGCTGAAAGTTTGTATTTCTAGATCCCCTCTATTCCTATACCATGCACAATTCTTTCCATCTAATAGAAAAGAGAAAGTTTTCAGAAAATAAATACTTTAGACAACACTTGGTGAAAATGAGAAATATATTGGCTGACAGTTGGTCCACTGGCAAAAAGCAAAGTAGCTCTCTGTTCTTGTACAGAGAATTGGTTTGGGGGGAGACAAGAACTAAACCTGTGAAAAATTTAGTTTTGTTGAAAATCCACTTTTCAATGGGAAATAGTTTATGGGAAATGATGCTTAAATATCTTTTTTGAGTAAATTCGAAGTCCATCATTCTCCTGCTTTGTACTGAGAGACAGTTCATGGAGGATGTTAGAGAGTCTTGAAGAAGGATCTCCAGGAAGCAAACATACCTGAGGAGGGAGATATAAATCGCAGCTTATTATCTAATTGTTAGTTTGTGTTATTAAAACAAATCCTTACATGGGAGGAGCTGAGTAAGGCTGGCTTGAAGTGTGTCTGAGGGCAGGTAAAGTCCCTGCTCAAGAGTGCTCGCTCTCAATGACAGCAAAAAACAGCTGGGGGAGGGATGGAAGGGGTGTGGAGACCCTAGTATTGTGTAATTTAGATATCGATTTAATGTCTGAGGGAGTGTCACGTATCCAGGGGGGAATTCGGTCTGGTTAGCACAGGTGAAAGCCACCCGGTAACAGGTCCCTGAGCGTGAGGAGCGGCAGCCGCGGCCGCTCGGCATTCAGGCCCCGTGTGCCGGGAGTTTGTTGCACGCCGACCGTTTGTTTGGGAAAAACAAATGAAAAACACAATTTAAAAGTGATTTGAGATGTGTATGTTGGGCCTGTGCGCTGAATAAAAGCGGTCCCTGAAAGGCAGGGAGGGAGTGTGCAACCCAATAATTAGGGGCCCATTGTCATGCAGATGCAGAAGGGGGGCTGCGCTGGGGGTCCGCGGGAGCTGCAAAATGGGATTTCCTGACACTCAGGGGAGCGGCCGAGTGGGATAAAGGATGCTCGGTTAGCACAGCTTCCCTGTGTGTAATGGGAGAAATGCTGTGGCGCGGAGGCTGGAGACAGGGCGTTCCAAAGTGGGGTGTTACAAATGTGCCTGGGTTCACGGAACAGCACAAAAGGCCTCCCGACAGGGTCTCATGTTCGGAGGAGGTCGCTCGTAAGATCGACTCTCTTAAGATTCAGCATCCTGAAGGCCCGCTTAAATAACTTCAAAAAGTTGATTGCATGAAGAAATTAAACTTGCAGCGTGGTGTACAGGCATAGTGATTTGTCTCGTTGTTTAGGTATCAAAGTCTTCTATGCTGAAAGCTTTCATCAGGGACAAAGTTGTGAAAATATCAAACTGTGTTTAATACAACAGTGTTTCCCAAAGAATATCCTTCTGTAGCTGCTGATTGTGCTTTATTCCAGCTTTCGCCTAGGAATGTTTTATGTGTTTCACAAAACACAATTTAATAGGAATTATTCTATACATACTTTTAAATAGTTTCAAAAGAACTAACACAAACTAGGAAGAATCCAGTATTTGAAGTTTTATTTTAATTATCTTTTTCTTTGTTCATCTTTTATTTAAATTTTTGTAAAGTCAGAAAATCAGAGTTGCCTTGAAAGCAGTTAATGAGGAATACTATCAGATAAATTATCTGAAAAGGAATAAAGTATATTACAGAACATACACTTCTTATTCAGAATCAATCTTTGTAAATATATAAACAGCTAGTACATATCATATGTTAGGATTAAACAGTGGATGAACCCCATTAGTTTAAATGCCTTATCTAACATAAAAATTAGGTAAAACAACAGTTCCCTTAAAGCAGGTCAAAGTGTTTATATGTCCTCACATGCTGATAGAGATCTAAGAGTTGCTTTTGCTCCATATAAATTTATGCTTTTCGGTGTCATTCTTCCTAGGCACCACTCTGCTCCTGCTATCAGTGATGTTTGCAAGGTTTATTGCCTCAAGCAATATCTACAGATGGTAGTTTAGAGAACATCATTATTTACATTTCCACAATTTAGCCGATATTTTGAGAGAGCTTTAATACTTGAGAACATTTTAAAAATATTTTTTAATTATTTTAATTTTTTAAAATGAATTCCTTACCATTCATAAATAACTTTTTTTAAAAATTACTTATCAGTTCACAAATGCCTGGGAAATTCCCACTGAAATTACATAGCATTTTTTTTTGTTTCTTGACAGATGAGGAAAAAGAAAATAATAGAGCATCAAAACCTCACTCGACTCCAGCTACACTGCAATGGTAAGATGCCTTTTAAAAAAATCAAGAAAACCTGTTAGTGTTGTTTCTTATGTATTTTCCAGAGGAGGAGAATAGAGCTCTTAGACATCTTATACAGTTCTAAAGAAACTTTCCCTGTAAGTGTTTAACATGCTATTAGTATCCTGTACAGCATTTCTCAACAAATGTCCTACTCTTAAGGGATTTGTTTGAATAGAGGAAACTTCTGATATAGTTTAGAAGATCTACTTGGCATATTTGTTTGCCATCTTACCAGCTGGTGATTTGTGGTTTGCCATCATTGTTATATTTATTACAAAAAGAAAACTAGTACTGAGAGGTTTTTTCAAGACTCACATTTGTTTCAGTGTCTGATGAAGCCCACCTTTACCAGCTATTTTACCAAAATGGGATCTATGTAATAAGATGAGCAAACATAAATAAAGGCATTTCGTTGGGAACTATTGTTTCTTTACACCTATTTGTATCACAAAATTCCCATTTTTTGGAAGTTCAAGAGAAGTGACTTTCCTTGAACAGACACTCAAGAAAAGGAGCGATTACAGAGAGAAAATTATTAAAATCAGTGAAACGTCATAACGATATTTTATTTTTTTTTTCATTACTCACTCCCACAACTTCCACACAGTTAAACTGGATAATAAAGAATAAAGAATTATCTAGGTAAAATAAAAGAGCAAGCAGGGCTTACCAGGCCCAAATTCAGAACAGTGTTTATTTTGCAGTGAAGTCAGTTAAGAGTCTTTTCCACAGGAGCAAACAATGTTGTAGCCAAGAAGCCAGCATTAATTAGAACGTGCCAATGATACTGTTCCCAACAGAAAACATGCAAATACTGTAAACAGTCTTTTGCCAAATACTTTCAAGCCTCCTCAGTCATAAAGGTTAGTAAATCCCTAAACTCCTGGGATATTGAGCCCTGCTGGAATGTATTGTGCGCACTTAATGCTCATTCAGCAGTGTTTGCAATAAAATCCTAAAATTTTGATTCTGAAAAGGCTGCTTACACCTTCTTCCCTTCTCTCTAGCTAGTGTAATGGCTTACTACCTCTCTTTTGCACTAGGTTTCTTACGTGTTGAGGTAGGTCAAACATTCTTCCCTTTGACTCTTTTGGAATATCTGCAATTTCCTCCATTTATTTTCTCAAAATTCCACAAGGGAATGGAAAGCAAAGAAGTTTTAACATTTAAAATCTTTAGCTGCTGTCAAACTGAGTTATACAATTGGCTAATTTGTCAATAGGCCTGTAGGTAAAAAGATTCTCAGCTTAGTAGCCATACCATCAAACAGTTTTCTGATGGCTTCTATGTGCTTTTCAACATATGTACTGCAGCTTTGAATTTGTATTTCCTGGAGGACTTTATATTCTAAACAAAATTACAAGCTCAAAATTTAGGGTCAAATTGCTGAGTAGTAAGCTTACTTTGTGTGACGATGTGGAGTTTTCACTGTTCTTGTGTATCAGACACATTATCATCCAGTTATTTGTACAGCAGAAACACCTAGCAACACATGGGTCAGTAAACTGTTGAAATAGCACTGCAAAAGTGCTTCCTGTAGGTTTAGGTTTACGTGTTTGACAGTTTGGCCTGCTCAGGTGTTGTGGTTTAACCTCAGCCAACAACTAAGTATCACACAGCTGCTCTTTCCTCTTCCTGCTCCCATTGGGATGGGGAGGAGAGCTGGAAAAAGATGAGACCCATGGGTTGAGATTAGAACAGGTTAATGACTAAAGTAAAAGTAAGGTGATAATAATAATAGTAATAGTAGTGGTAATGAAAAAGAGAGTAATAAAAAACAAGAAAAAACAAGTGAGGCACAATGCAATTGCTCACTGCCCACGGACCATTGCCCAGACTGTCCCTGAGCAGTGATCGGCACCTCACAGCCAACTCCCCCTGGTTTATGTACTGGGTATGTTATTCCATGGTTTGGTTAGTTCAGATCAGCTGTCCTGGTTATGTGCACCCACAGCTTCTTGTGCAGCTCTTCACTGGCAGAACCTGGGAGACTGAAAAGTCCTTGACTTAGGGTAAGCACTACTTAGCAACAACTAAAACATCACTGTGTTATCAGCATTATTCTCATACTAAACCCAAAGCAAAGCACAGTGCCAGCTACTTGGAAAAAAGCTAGCTCTATGCCAGCTGAAAGCAGGATCAGGCCTCACACCAAGTATTTGCACAGTCAGGAAAGACAAAAAAATTTAACTGGATGTGCCTTAGGCAAACATGCATCCTACCTTCTTACAAGAATCTCTGGGCCAGATTCAAGAGGTAGAAGTGGTGGCGTAAATTACTGACCAGATTTCAGGACAGAGTATCAAACTGCCCTTGTTCTGGCAAATGGAAGCTTCACAATCATCTGCAGCATCTGGTGTCTGCCAAGTTAAAGCTGGTCATGCTTTTCTGTTAGATGCTTCTATCATTTACAGCTAATGAAAGCTATGGAGTGTCAGAGAACAGAACCAGAGGAAATGCCAGTCACAAGGAAAAAGAAGAGGAAGAAAGCAGTAAGGAAAGTGTAACAAGACATAAGGGAAATAAGTACATTTTGTCACATGGTTCACATTGCCATCAACTCTATTAGTTATTTCTTTTCTGGCATCTGGCTGAAAGGGGCAAACAATATCAATCCCATGAGTATCTATCCTTAATGCTTGTGCCTCTTCAAAGGCGAAGTTTGTTGAGCATTTTAAATGTGGAGGAGGAAGAATAGCTGAAGAAGCCAAGAAGCATGTCTGGATGGCTGTCAGCCTGGCTAAATATCCTTTTCCTGGAAACAGGAATGATGCTTTTGTTTTGTTTTGTTGATGACACAAAATGAAGTGAAAGGCCTGGTAAATGTAGCACTACTGCCAAATACATCATAATTGGGGAAACTATGCAAGCTTGAATTTAAAGGTTAAGGCATGAATACAGCAACATCTAGTATCCTGTGCTTATTCCACATTCCTGTGTTCATTATCATCTGTAAAGCTATGGCTTGGCTCTAAAATGTTCATGATTATTTCATTGGTAAACTGGTTGACCGAAGTACAAGTGTGGAACTCTATTTTACTGAATTTTGGTGTGTGTGTATGTCTGCTTCTCCAAACACAGAGTTATTCCAAGTACAGTCAACCTAATTCTATGCAGTTTTGTGGCTTACAGTGTACGTAACAGTATTGTGAAGCTAAATTCAGCAAAACTATTCTATTTTCTGCAACAATTATAGGAAAAATTAAAAAAGAGGAAGGTAAAGCATCGTGAGGTAATGGGTTCTCCGCAGGTTACTACTTCCTCAAAAATTGTTATACTGCATCAAAATTAATCGGTTCTGGAATCTTTTATGTGATTAGCAGTGGTTAACATCACAGCTGTTCTGTGGTCTTGATATAAATAAATAAATCTGGAACAAAACTACAGACCTGATTCTGCTGTAGAATAATCTCATTTAATCTCAAACTATATGAGTGTATAAAGAGGGAAGCAGTAATAGGGACAGATAAAATTGTCATTCCTGTGGAAGTATTAGGGTCTTTATTCCTACACTGTAGTGGCACAAAAGGTCTCATTGTGAACTACTGGATTTCATGTAGCTTTATTACAACATTCAAAGTGTTTATATATATATATATGTATATATATATTCTTTCTGGAAATGATTTGTTAGGTAGAAGATTACGTTCATTATCTTCCTACAATACTGTAGAATGAAGCTGGATTCAAAATATGATAAAGTTGTTAAATAAAAGACAGGAAAATAAAAGAAGTGGAGCAAGATGGGTTTTTGATCATTAAAAAAAAGTTCAGGTATAATGGGGCATTGTTCAGTGTCAGACTAATGACTCTCTGTGAAAGAGAGGAGAAAAAGAGAAAAATTCATCAGATATGAAGAGAAATAATTAACTGCTTTTCTTTCTGTCCTGTCTTGGTCACGGAAGCTGACATTCCAATTAGCAGCTATAGTATACAAACGAACTCTCCAGGTTTTGAAAGGAGGTTTTGTTAAAGCGCTATGAATTTGAGGAAAGATGCCATGATGATATTTCTGTAGAAACCAAGGAAGAATAGATGTTTCCCATACAAACGGAGTCCATTCATCTGGCCGGATATCTTATTAAAATAGTTTGCAGTCACAAATGATCACGATAACTGAAATGGAAGGTAGGTAGGTCCTGAAAAAGGCAACGAAGGAGAGAAATTAGATATTTGGAAGGTGTTCTACAGCTACAAAATCATAGGGGATCATTTGCTGTAAAATTGGAGTTTTTTGAGAGTATGTATTAATTTTTTAATACATTTAAGAGGAAGTTGCACCTAACTTCTTCTCTTACCCAGAAAGGCAGACAAGCACAAAAACACACGTTTGCGTATGACTGACACTATGGATGACAAGATTAATTATGATTTAAAGTTAAGTGTGTATGTAAATATCTCTTGAATATTTTTGGATAAGCAATAATAAAAATTTCATTTCAAAGGAATGTTTCTTTAATCTATACATTTATAATGAGACCAGTTTCAAATTTTAAAGATTAAACATGTGCCTACTCTTATATTTGACACATAATATAAAATTTCGTAGTTTCATATTTGCATGTGCAAATAAATAATAACCTCTTAAAGGCTGAGGAGGATATTATCTCGCTGAGTTTTTTTCAGTATTGTGTTCAGATCACGGATTCTTTTTTTTTTTCCCACTTTATCTACAAATAATAGCAAGAAAATATTTTACAGTAAGATTCTGTGCACACTCTTGAGTATTTGCCAATAACTTGCTTTAGCTGCATCTGCTTCCTCAAGGTAAGCAATTTTGCAGCTGGCCAGGAGTGAAAACAGTGTCATGAACCAAAGGTGACCTGTTCTGTAAAGAAGGAGAAAATTTCCCTTAGGGAAATTTTACTGTTTCATAGTTGTGCATATATTTGTTTACTGCAGGATGCACTGAGAACTCACAGCCTGTAGTTTTGATAGCAAGTATGAACCAAACGAAGCAAGCAAGTTTTATGGAAATGAATTGGAACAACTTAGGAACAAAGTAAATTTAGCAGACAAGAGGAAGTCAGAATGTTTGGTCTTAAAAGATGCGGCTTTGTGTACTGTTTACCATACAGGACATCCAACATACTTGCAGTTCTCTCTGTTTGATATTTTCTTTTTAAGGCTGGAGGAGAACTATGAGATCGCTGAAGGTGTTTGCATTCCTCGAAGTGCTCTCTACATGCATTACTTGGATTTCTGTGAGAAAAATGACACACAACCTGTTAATGCTGCCAGCTTTGGAAAGGTAAGTCTAAAGCAGCAGGATGACATCTTAAGCTCTCACCTGGTTCATGTGCATTTGTATTATTAAAAATAATTATATCTTCCATTCGAGATTGAATGAAAATATTTTGAATGAAATATCTTATGTGTTCAAGTTATTGGACAAGGCTAAGATTTTAAGCATTTTGATGATTGGAATAATTTCTAATCATGGCTAAGCTCCAAAATACTTCAGTCCCAGCCTAGCTGACAGTGACATGGTGTACAATATTGGCAGTTAAAGCTGAGTTGGAAGCTGAATACAAACCAGTGTTAACACATCTATATGGTGACCTGCACTACTTAAACGAATATATAACTTTTAAAAACAAAAGGGTAAAACCTCAGTCATTGAATTTTGGAGCATGTCTAGCCCATTCTTGTAAGCATGATATGGCGATCCCTGAGTTAATAATATCAAATGATATGGCAAATTCACATGGTGGAGTACAACGCCTCCAGATGTGAAAGTCTAGAAAGCATCTAGCTACCTTTTTGTGGCATTGCAGGTACAGGCTACCAAGTTATCTTTGCACTGTGATTCCTGCTCTAGTAAGAGCCACTGTGGTTAATTCCAGATTCACAGCAGAGGTGCATTCCTACCACAGACACACCTCTGCATCATCCATGTATGAGCAGTAAAGACCTTATGCTCTACACAACTAGCAGATGTTAGTAGCTGGCTAGAAGTTTACATAAAGTTCATATTTTGGATTTTCTGGCCAGCTGAGGTTTTCCTCTCAGTGAAATATAGGGTGACATTTAAAACTGAAATTCTAATATAGAATGTGTCACAGATCTTTAAAACTTGTAGACTGTGAAAAAAACAAAGTGTAGAATTTGCCACTGTTTTTGAAATGCTTGCAAGCATAAGTCTGAAGCCAATTGTCCTGCAAGATATTCTCTTTTAGTGTTTGCAACATTTGTTCTGTAGAAGTGCTGGGTATTCAGAGGAAAAATATTCCTTGGGTAAGTGCCTGTGTGAAGAGTAGGTGAAGGAGAAGAATGTATTTAATGAGGTGACATTTGCTGCAGTGCACATTTAGGTAGGTAGTCTAGCAAGGAAAGTAAAATGTACCATGTTGTAACATTACTACATTTGTTGTGTCTTGAAGACCTGCACAGCTCAGTAGAATCTGTGTTAGTTTTCTGTTTAAAGAGAATGCGTGTGAATGAAATTGCTCGTTGTACGTATTCTTACTACCAAGTGTAAGTGTAGTGGCAACATTTAATTTAGACAGAGTGAGAACAAGAAACAGATTTTGTGTAGACTAACACATTTGGAACATAGCTCAAGTTTACACAATGTTAATTTTGCTGCTGCTAAGAACTTCTGTAAATTGTAAGGTGTAAATACTCTGAAATTATTTCATCAGAACGTGAATTTACTGAGGACTTACTCCACAATTTTTTGGTATGTGGCAGTTTTGTAACACTGTTTAATACTTCATCCTACTCTTCTCCTGCCCCTCACACACACACACCCCTGTTCATTGGTAGGAGTCCCTTGACCTAGCAGGACAGGTACAATGACTTCCATCCAAAAATCATGGCATTCCAATGTGTTCTTCATATGCCGTCCAAGTGTTTCCCACTCGATTGTGATAAAGTTCTGAAGCAGTGATGCATGAAACTTCTTTTACCTTGTTGTGAAGAGGAAGGAAGCCACACAGAATCATCATAATACTGTCTCATACTAGTACTTCATGTGGCCATTACTTTTGCATCTGGGAACTGATGCTTCTACACTGGTGTGTCCAGGAACTTCAACACTGGGGTAAATATTGTAGTGAAACAGGCTTCTGCATCTTCAGAACCTGGAGCAGACCCCAGTAGTCCTTTTCAATCTATTACTCCTAAGAAAATGTACTGCACAATTATGAAGATCTGTAAGGTACACTTCCACTTCATTCTATCAATAGCTTGCCATCAGCTTCTCCTTTGGAGCAGGTACATGGATGCAGTTTTAGCCAACAGAGTTGTTATTATGTGACTTAAATACCATCTTAGAAATGTGCATTGCATAAATGCCTTGGAGGCAGTAGAAGCAGTGCAGTAAAATAGGTGCTATTTAAGGGGTTCTGCATTTGACTGCTGAAACAGAGACCCCAGACATGTTTGTCCTCATTGGGAAACATCAAGAGCCCTGCAGCTGTCATCTCCTCCAGAAAAAGGAGTTAGTTGTTCTGTGAAATTGTAGACAGTTCGCCTTTCAGTAGACCACATTGAATTTATGATTCATCTTTGAACTTTAGCTCTGTGGTCAATGTTAAATTTTTGGGCTTTTTCTTTATAGACTGGTAATTTTTAGAAAGAGAGAGGGAGTTCAGCACATTAAAACAAACTTTAATAAGTAATATCCTATGTATTGTTACATACTCAGTTACATCTCACTTAACAGAACAGTGTTGATTTCACTTTTAAAGCTACCACAGGAGACATATGAAGCTTGTCTGAAAGTGGTGCCTCCAGATTAAGGTTTTGTAGACAGCACTTCAGCCCATGTGTTCTTCTTAAGCCTGATATAAGTCAAATATATCCACAAAAGAGCATGGCAGGGAGAAGAGAAAACTTATTCATGAACTGCTGCACTAATGAGACTTCCTACCATCTCCTACGTTCCCTAAATCTTATGGAATATCTACATGGTTCCCTGAAGCACATTCAATCATTTCCAGGTCCCAGTCCCTACATCAAGATCTTACTTCTTTTAGTTTTCTCACACATCTGTTGCACCTTATTTCTACATTATTTTTTGATTCCCTTGTGTCTACCTGTTTATTCTTCTGTCTCATTTGTTCTTCCCCCTCCATGCAGACAGCTGGGCAAGAAGCAGCACATGGGGTGGCTGATTCAGAGCAATGGAAGTGTTGACTGGTTGCCTCATGCTCATGGTTGTCCGGTCAGGCAGGGCCAAATGGATAAGCTAAAATCTGAGATTTTCTTCCCTGTCTTGTCCTCAGCATTAACATCAGTATGTTCTCCACACTCTCCAGCCAGTATTTTCTATTACACTGCTGGAACATGGACACCAGGCACTTGGTAATATTGCATTAGTGAAACCAAAATTGGTCCAAGGGGTGAAGAAATTAACAAAGAGACAGTAATATTTTGTAGACTGATTTCTGAGGAAATCAGGCTAGTAGCAATTAAAGGAATAAGAAGAGCAAAGAACAGACTTACTGTATAAATAAACACCTTTAAAAAAGCAACCTGTACTCCTAAGCCACATAAAGTACATATGAAATTAGGAATACTTTAGTATGGTAATTAATGTGATATATTCTTATATGACAAAGTAGTTGTAACTTTAACTTGTTAGCCAAGATTTTAGTGTTTTACTCACCCAATTTACATGTGAAAGTTACAGGTAGTTTTATTTATACTGGCATTTACCAATCTGCTATGCTACCTAGCCTGCCATAACAGTACTTGTCTGCAAAAGGCAGGACCAAGGATTCTTTTATATACCTTAGCTAAATAGTGACTAGGAAGGGCCCTGTAATTTGCTGGATACAACTCAGTATCAAGTTAAGACTCCAGTGTTAAGTTTCTGCTCTTACTGTAGACAGCAAAGCGTATTATATGCAACAGGATCATAATTTCACGTAAAAGTGAAGCAGAGTAAGTAAAAATGTTCCATGCAACCACTGAAAAGACAGGGAGGTACAGTGAGGCAGGGCAGGTATGTCATTGAGTTATTAACAATTAAATGTTGCATATGAGAACAAGCTCTCTCACAGGGAACGTGTTTAGACTGTGAATTAGTCTTCAGGCAGAAGGAGTGAAAGCCCTGTTGCTGAGGTCACTTAAAAAGGACGGCAGCCTTGTGCCCCTCAGCCCTGTGCTGCGAATGCCTTGGGCTCTGCTCCGGGATCTTGTGGATTTGGAGAGCAGTTAAAGATGTTTCCAACTGAAAGTTCTGCCTCTGCCTGCAGCAGGGAGTGCAGATGTATGGTTTGTGTTTTTTTTTTTTCTGAGCAAAAAGTTAACATAAAACACCAGTGATAATAAGTACAGTGAGCTAAAAATTACAGTGATGGGTGACAACTCTGACATGCCATTCTTACTGGGTTTAATTGCAAAAGCTAAATCATTCTGTTTCGGGACCTTCAGTGAATCAAAAAAAAAGCAGGAATGTTTTGAGCATTTCCAAACCCTTCAGTAGCTATAGTGTATGGATGTACATAAGGAGAGCCATAAGGCTCTCCTGGCTGTACCATACCGCCCAGCTGTTCACTGGCAGGTTTCTGAGCTTCTCTGTCACTTTTATTTCCAACTCTGATTTTTGTTCTTATTTCTTTTTTGACCCTGTATGTACATTGTTTTCTTAATCAAGACCCCTGAAGATGTAATCTTCCTCATCTTCAGCGACTTCTCCTATCCTACGTCTCCTCAGTTCCCTGCTTTAAATTTACTGTGCAGTGCTAAGTCCTCTGCCTGACCCTGCCATACCTCGCACACAGAACAGTAAATATCTCCTGGTGAAACTTCCTTTGCATCCTCATAAAGCATTCTTCCCACAACTCCCATATGCCCCCTGGAGGTTAAATACTTTCCTCTTCGGTTTTTCGGTTTTTCTTTTGGGGCTTTCCTGATATGTCTTTTGACAAGCAATAATAAATTAATATTTGAAAGGGAAAACGAAGAACGCTGACACTTTTCAGGATGGTTCTCCCCCAGCCTGAGGTTTCTTTACATCTCTCCAGCAGCATAAAGAGGTTTAACGTGGATGCATGCTCACACAAATTTTGTTGCTTCCTGACTGTCTTTGCTGTAAGTGAAAATTAGATTCCAATAAATGCATTTCACTAAATAAAGGGCAAAGTCCACAACTGATTAGTAAGATTGATTAGGAAAAAACTTTTTTTTCTCAGTAGTTTGCTTTGCTCCAGGGAAGTACAAGCTGTACCAGCCAGATTTTCTTTTTATCACGATGCACTGTCTCTATACCCAGAAGTTTTGCCAGCAGGACTTCTGCTCCAAGCATGATTAACATTAATAGGATTTACACTTTCATGCTATCATACCATATGATTTTAATGTTTGAAAAGGACAGACAAGTCCTTTATTGACACCTCTTTGATAATGACATTGTGATGGGATTATGTTTGATTTGTCTTTGTATTGAAATGTACGTCCTAGGAAATTGCCCGTTGTCCATAAGGAGGTACTTTCCTAAAGATGTATTTTTTATTTCTTTACTCTCAATTTGTTCCTAAGTAGCCTCAATAGTAACTGGTTTAGCAAAGCCAGGTTTACTCCTAGTACTCTCTTCTGATAGACTAAAGTAGCACTTGCTTTATTATGAACAGTTTCTACAATATTGAATACAAAAATAGAACTGGGGAAAAATCAATCTAAATCTGAGAATGTGCTTTCTGTTACTGCATCAAATGACTGCATCAGTCTGTCAGTGCTATCTGAGCAGTGCCTGCTTTTCCTTCATCTCTTTTTAATAGCTGAGGTTCCTGACTGAAGGACAGTTGACAGCAGTGTGGCTTTTCTTCCCAAGGCAGAATCTTCTAGGCCAAGCTCCTCTGATGAGACCATAGTAACACAAGCACTGCACAACCAAGCAGTCATGTTGGTGGGGGGAATGATGATCCTACAGTGTAGTTGGAAAGGTATTTGGTCCCTTGGCTCTGCTTCACTGATCCCTTGTATTATTGCAGGTTGCTGACTAATGCTATTTTCTCCACAAACTTGGAGAGTAAGGAAACCAGCAAACACGCCTCAGTTTCTCTGGAGTGACTTTTCCTTTCCCAGTGCCCTATAGGAATGGGATTTTTAGTGGCTTTGCAAGTTCAAGCCTCTGGCTTCCAGTTAGGCTTTGAGCATGAAGTAGAGTGGCCTGGGCTACTTTACCTCGTGCCTTGTCAACACGACCCCGAGGCTGTGCTTACAGCACCGGGTCTGCCAGAGTGCAGGGATCCTGGCGCTCAGCCTTTTCCCACAGATATGTTGGGTGATGGCAGTGAGAGGGCTGGCACCAGTACAGAGCAAGGGGAGTTGTGCAGGGCTTTAGGCCTGCTTGGCTTCAGCAAGTCAGCACCAAAAGTGGCTGCAGCTCAGCTGAGGATCTGAGTCAGAGCATTTGATGTCTGCAGTTTTATTGGGATGCAGTAAACTGTTTGATCATGCCTTAGGCTGAGTTCCATCTGGCCAGAGGAACTGCTGAAGGAGGATATTGTTGTACATAGATGAATCTGAGGAGAGGTCTCACAAGCTTCACTAAAGGGTCCAGTTCAGTCAGAGTTCCTCACCAAATCTGATCTCCATAACAGGCAGAACTGGGCACAGGCAACAGAGAAAGTGCCAGCAGGCTTTTCTGCCTTGCTTTGCAGTATGAGGTGAGATGTATAAGCGATAGAAACAAGTTCTTATCCTACAGCTAGACTGTGCCCTAATCCAAAAATTGTGAAAGTAAGTGAAGAGAAATGGGAAGGTTATTGAATCTAAACAGACAACAGATCTGTGATCAAGAGTACATTACAGTCTTCCCTCCTGGCCATGCAAATAAGTAAGCAAGAAGTAGAGAGGGTATAGACATAGTCACAGCTCTTCTCCTTTTCTTTACATGGTTTGGTGGATGTGAGAGATATGAACTGTATTTTGTAATGGACTACTTTGATCTTTCCTTTCTCATTCTGGCAGAGTGCAGTTATTGGGTTGCAAATTAGTTTGATTTTATTTCATTACTCTGTGAAGTTCTAGAAGCATGGGTAGAATTCTTTCAAATAGGAACAAGTGTCATGAAGAATAATGTCCCTGTAGATCAGGTCCATTGACAAAATGATTATGCCCTCTGAAAAGCAGAAATTTAAATTATTACAGAGAAAAGCCTTCTAAAAGCCATCCTCTGCCTATTGCCCTCAGAGCAAAATTTAGTATTTTGACGTAGGAGGGAAGAAAAAAAATTACTTCAGAAATTTCCAGACCTCTGGTTTCTTCCATCCTTATTTGTTTGCATAAAGACAGGTACATAAAATGCTTTATAAGATTTTTTTCCCCCCTGATTTGTTTTGACATCTCATATCATAGACAAATTTAGATGGAATAGTTAGGAAACAAGAAGTTCACAGTTTGATAATGAATGCAATGGGGAGTGATGGGTCACAGTATAGTGATGAGATCAGAATATCCCTGCCCATGGCAGAATGTTTGGAACTAGATGGTCTTTAAGGTCTTTTCCAACCTAAGCCATTCTGTGATTCTGCAATTCCTCATTTTAAAGCTGGGCTTGGCTTTGCTTGTGTTGGAATGTTACAGTACTGGAGATGTGAGGAGGGAGGCAGTGGCAGAAATTACAGCTGGCAGTAATCAGGTTGAAGGAATGCACCCTTGCAGTCGCTTGAGGGTTACAGAACAGCTCCTGCAGCCTGCCATGTCTAAGGGTAATAGATTGTGCAGACTGTAACACAGACCTGTGCAGAGGAAGTGCATTTTCCTAGCTGTTGCTCATAAAGCTCTCTCTGTTATACATGGGTGCTCAAGTAACCCATTTAATTTTTATTGCCTTATTTTAAGGATGACCAGAAATACAAGTAAATAGATACTTAATTCAAGTTTATTCAGACACCTCTATTGGGTTTAAAAAGCTGGAATGGGATAAAAATCCTGCTAGCTCCAAGATTTGTGCAATATATATTGAATGTTGTACTACCAGTGTTGCAATCTCATCATGGGAGAACATGAGAAGACCTTTCTTTCCTGCATTCACTTTGGTTGTCCCATACATTCAGAGTGTCAAGGTTATAGCCTGTCAGAGAGAAAAATGTCCCCTTCTGTTTTTACCTGCACAGACATTCTGAAAATCACGTTTCAGGGTTGTCTGCAAAAGGGTTAAACAAATGCTCACCTGGTTATACTAGTCCCCTGAAAAGGTGTAAACTATATATGTATGTGTTGTTCTATAATGTAATGAATTATATCTGGCTCTTATGTGTGCAGTAGGCACTCACCAGAAGAACCGCAGAGCTGGGAAAAGATAAGACTGTTCTTAATATTATTGTTTTTATTCGAGAAAGGCATAAAAGGTCTTCTGTAGACAGAAGGTAAGATTAGGTCTTAAGCAGAGCACAGAGAAGAGAGGGAGAACACATTAAAGTTTAGTAACTGAGAAAAATGTTGCAGGAGCGTTGGCTTCTGAGGCTAATATAGTAGGGATAGAAGTTACTTCCTGGTCTACATCTGTCTCAAAACCAAAAAGCCAGGTAACATAAAATAATGCCTAACAGTCAAAACTGCCATGTAATTTAGGTGAAATTTCACTTGGAAAATGTAAAACCTGTACCTTTTTACTCAGCAGATCTTATAGGGCAGCTGGAATTTTGGTCACTTTGGAGAAGTGTGAAATGAAATTTCAGTTCCACTGAAGGACAATGGTAAAAAGGTCCGTTCACTCCAAAATTCCCTTGGAAACCACCCATGAGATCTTTTTACCACCGCTTCTGTTGAGAAGCCAGACCTTCTGTGAGAAAAGGGACTGGGTTCCATTCAGAAAGCAGCTCAAACTGCGTGATCTGGTCTTGATTCATTTGCTTGTGCAACTTCACTGCAGTGATGAAAGGAAAATGACCCAACTTGATTTTCAGATCCAAACCTGAATTTTCATGTCTGACAATTAGGATCCCCTTCCCTCCCCATAAGACTGAAAACTTAACTCATTTCCTCTGTAGGTCTTTAAAAATTAATAAACATTAAACCTATGAGACATATTTTATAGAGTGACTTTTCAGGTTGAAAATGATTAAAAATCAACATTTTGGACCCTTCACTTTTTCCGTTGATTTCAGCACACAGTGAACTCCACTTTGTCCTGCCTTTACCAGTATCATTGCACAGGGATTTGCACAAACGTAGCTTAATATAAACATTTGTATGAACAGATAGTTCTCTTAGTACTTGACTTGTTTTATTCCAAACACAACCATTAATACCCGTGCATTTTGTACAAGCACCTAGGTATGAGTATGCTATGTTATATATATTTTACATATTCAGCATTACATAAAAAAAGTCCTGACTTTTTTCTTTTCAGAGGTTTGCTAGATTATTCTCTCTTTTTTTTTTAATTATTGATAAATGTTATTTTAATTATGCATACTTTTTGGATCTATTCTGAAAGGTGTATCTCATTTAAAATTAGCTGGATTTAAAAAAGAAACAAACAAAGAAAAGGAGATCATCTGATCAACTACTTCATTATTCTTCTCTTTTTCTTATCACCTCTGCCCTGGTATGTAGAAATTGGCTGATTTATTTAAACCCCAGAAACTCACACGACTTATGGTTCATAAAGTAGCATTTACAGTGTGCATTGTAACACTTCATTGCCACTAGAAAGACTTGAAAGTAATATGGGTTCATCCCATTCCAAAAGAAAAAATAGAGTAAAACTATCTCTAATATTAAGTTAAATGCTGAAAAATCAATTTTTGGAGAGGAATGGTATTTTCTGAATGGCAATTGCCACCAAAAAAAAACCCTACCCAAAAAAACCCTACACAACCAACCCTAAAAAAATCCCCTAGCCCAAAAAAACCATCCTCAGAAAGTAGTTCTTCAACACTGCCTTTTTTCCCACAGCCTTGTGGAGCCCCCAACCCTGTCTGCAGAAAATGAAAGAGAGAGGGGTGGGATTAATGTGTAATTAAAGGGAATTTGGAAGGCTGAGATGTTGCGGAATGTTAGATCAGTAGCTGGAACAGCATGTGGTGTTCTTTAGGCAGGCTTCATTGAATCCATACAAAAAAAGAAAGAAGGGCTGCTTGCCTGTCTGCTCATTTATCAAACAGCTAGGCTGAACTTTCACAGCTCCACAAAAGTGTTTTACTGTTTGCTGAAGTTTTGCTCCAGAAATTAAAGCTGAACAACCTAGTGACTCTGAGTCTATGCTGCATTTTTGATGTCAGCCATGTCTTGAAAAGCTCTTGGAAACCAAAACAGGTCAATTTTTACATGATACAAAGGGAAGATGAATATACCTTTCGCTAAAAAAAAATAAAAATTACTGAAGAAATGGTCAAATATGTGACACTGTAATGTCTTTATTTACGTAGCACCTTTTGATCCAAATACATGTTCCAAAGCTTTCAGTCATCAATCAGGATTAAATATTTATCACTGTGGTAAAATGGTTAATGGAGAAAAAAATCTGTATTATCTAATCAATATAAATTGATTTTTTTCTAGTTGAGCAGTTATATTCCATCTTGTGTGTTTGTTTTTCTTTAATCTTAGTTGGTGTTCCCACCCAAAGAGGAAGCATTTAGCAATTTAAATAATGAAAGCACAATTAAAATGGATTAAAAATTTTAAAAGGAAGAAATTCCTTTCCAAGTGATTCTTCAAGGCTTGCTGCAGTCTTTCTTGCATGACTGTTCTCGCAGAAAAATTTTCCTCCTACTTCAGACCACACTGAGAATCAGGTTCAATCCTGTGAGGTGCTGAGCACCTCCTTTCCAGCAACTACAGCAAAGCTTCTTCATCAGGATTAGCCTGGTTGATAAAGGCTCTGGTGACTGAAGGCACAACCTATGTTCATTAATCTACCTCCTTAAATGCAACTGGCACTAAAGAAGTTTTGGGTTACAGTAGCAATGTTCTTTTAATATCTGCTGACAGACTAGAGTCTGGATTCTTGATAGTATCCTGCTGTTTTTGAGATGCACTTCTTTTCCATAGAAGATTAATTAATTACAGGTGTCTTTACAAATGTCACTGAGAGTCTTCCTTGGTAGAAATGGTGCCCCTGTCAAATACCAAAATCTTTTCGGAGAATCATCTGTCAGAAAAAGAAGTGTTTAATGGCAGATTTGTGAAGGTCCATAGAGAACTTTGTTGATCCTGCAAGCTGACAAATAAATAGTAAGCCAATTCTCATTACAATTCTCCTTATTTTAGAGGTAGAACTGATCTGAGATTTTTAAGGAAATATGTTCTATTTCTGTAACGTCCAAAAGTATTTAAATTAATGGTAGTTAATGGAGTTATACTGAAGTTTAAAGTCTCTTTCCCCTCTTTCATTAATGGAAAAAATAAAAAGCTTTATTTCTGATTTCTCCTGCCATGTATGTTGCTGATATTGCTGTACAGTTTTTCTGCTTTTGTGTCTTAAAAGTCCATATTAAATTAATAAATGTGCTTTTCCATTTTTCTTAATATCAGTTCTATTTATTTGCAGATAATAAGACAACAGTTTCCACAGTTAACAACAAGAAGACTTGGAACCAGAGGCCAATCAAAGTAAGCAGTGTATGGTATTACTATCACCTTGCACGGGGCCCTATCTGGCTCTTGCTTTACTGAATAGAATAGTAAAAGAACAGGGAATAATTTGTCCAGCTGGGGACTTAAAACCAACTTTGATGGAGGTTTCATTGTAATCTTTACACTGTCTTATTGATTCAGCAGTGATCCTGCAAAGGTGGTCTAATGGAGGCCTTTTACTGATTTCATCAGCAATATTTTCCATGTTGTTCCTGTAGTGTTTTTCATCTCAACTCACTTTACACAACGTAAAGAACATTTACATCCAGGAGTACTGGAACTACTGTTGGAGGCTGGGAAATGACAGCAGGTTAGCATCATGCTTCTGTTTAGAGGACCAGTGTCAGAATGCTGTCTAGAATGTAGGTAGGAACATGCATTGGCCTAAAATGAAATTGTCCACACACCTGTATTTAGCCTCCATTTTGCCTGTGTAATGGAATCCAACATAACTTTAAGTGATCAAGGAATTAAACTTATTGCCTTACCCAAAAGATTACACTTCCTGAAAACAGTTCATCCTAATTCCAGAATAAGAAACTTATTCTGAATGAAGTATGCACTACCTTGACTCTTTTCAATTGTTGACAAGATGTGATTCTACCAATTTATGAAGAGGATACAGTAATGTTTTTATAGTGTTTTTCTGCTCGTGGACTCCACGAAATTTTTCTAGTGGAGCTTTGAATCTTTTTTTTTTTGGCAAATGTAAGGCCTGAAAAATAATAATAACTACTTTTCTTGATTAACCTTCACAGAATCCTACAAGGTAGCCTGAGAGCAGTGTCTGTAGTTCACAGTTTTCTTCACAGAAAACTGTGGAGAGGAAAATGAAAATCTGAGATGGTGTGTTTGCAAAATTTCATTGCTAAAGTTTCCCTTTCATGACAGAGCCTAGAAGATAATATTCCTAAATGCTGAGAAAGAAATATACTATTAGAATTGAACTTATATATTCAAGTTAGAATGACCCACTCTTTAAAGGAAAAGAAAACCTAAGATGCTAAAAGAAATGTCATTAAAAATAGCTCTACTCTGCTCTTCTAATAAGTTGTCCCTGCCAAGCTGTATCGCTTTGATGGGACAAAATGTCCTTTCTCCCAGGTTGATATTTTCTTAGTTTTTATTACTAAGCTTTCTTTCTCTAGAGCAGACATATTAAAGCAGCTAATTGAAGATTTGAAATCCATTCCCAAATGCAAATTCAGAGTTAGTATAACATCAGCTATAAAAGCAACCAAAAATCTCTCAGGTGGAAATTCTGGGTGAGTGCAACAGCATATTAGGAAAACTTGATAGGTCCAGAATCAGAGGATTAGGGTTTAACACTGAATATAAGTATCATGGAGGTTCATAATGACAGCGTGACAGTGTGCACGAGTTGCTTTATGGATGCATTCATATGAAAGTACTCACTGTCAGTCATCATATCCCTCTGACATCAGCTACAACTTTGTTATTTGTCTTCCCATTTAATGAAAGGAGTGAGCACTGCTGTATTTCCAAACTGGAGCTCCACCTGCAGCTCCAGGAGTCTCTCAGAGGAGCAAAACACTCCTGATCTGCTGACTGAAGGTGTCTTGCACCTCCAAAAGCTGTCTCTTTACTCTCAATGAGGTTAAAAATCAATGAGACTAAATATGTCTTGCATAATTTCCCCCTAACCTGTCTGCCTGTCAGAGCAGCTTTCAGGTCACATACTCCTTTCATACCACTTTTGCAACTGTTCTGCTCCCTATATAGCAAATAAGAAGGCATTTCTGTTACACAGAGAAACTACATGCATGCTGTACTTCTTTAGGATAAATACACTCTGTGGTAGACCCAGCACAGCTGTAACTGAGCTCTGATTTTGTTTTCAGAAACATCTGACTACTTTCCAATTAAGCGTTATGTTAAGAAATTACTTTAGACATTAACACTTCAGTTCCTTTATCACCAACTGTGCTGACCAATTGCTGCCAGTATCATTTTCATTCTGCTTCCCTGCTTCTGCCAAAGGAAGTTCTGCCATAGAAGTGGTTAAGATTATCTGACTTCACACTGTTCTGCCTTCAGTCTTTTTATAGCACGGCTGCCTTGTAACATTACAAAGTTCAGAGCTACAATGGTGCTATACTCCTGGCCATCAGTTGTGAGCCTTTCTTCCTTGCAGCTGGGTTTATTGATGTAAGCATGCAGCTGTTCTCTATCTTGCTGAGCTTAAATACAGTTCCACCACAGGTGAGCCATGAGAAGGCAGCTAAACATAAAAGCCAATTTCTTTCTGTACTGTAGTCTGAAACTCTTCCATTATGTACACAAGATGTTAGTTAAACCAATGGAAGCTACATGGTTTGAAGGGAATTTTGCTTCTTTAAAGGAGTGCCGCATGAGGGGAAAAAGCATTCCACAAAAAAGATTGTGTTGTCTCCATGTTATTATTCTGCATATCAAAGTTTCAAGCCCTGTTTATTGGATTAAGTTGTTTTGGGTTTTTTGTTGTTTTTATTTTTCTGATAGAAATACATAAAAGTACTTGAAAAAGACTCTATATAAACTACTGCAGTGAGTTTTGGTCATTTGGGTTGGTAAAATTACTGAAGGAAGAATCTATGTGGAAAAATTTTGGAGTAAATTTGGCTATTGCTGTCTATATGATTTTGAAGCTACAGAAAACTTGGCAGTAGTTTACTGCCAAGTGCAATATATCAGGAATTAAATAATGCACAGTGAAACTTTACTTCATTTTCCAGACTTTTTTTTTTGACTGATTTAAGACAAAACTTTATATGTGACTGACCTCTGTTTAAATTATACAAACCTCTCAGTCAGTCTAGAAATTTAGCAGTCCGGTTTGCTCTCACTTCTTCCCTCTGCCCCCCCTTCCCTCAGAAATTTTGTGGTGCTACCTCCCTGTAGCATTTCCTTTTGGCTTCCCCTACCCCAGGTGTAGCACGCAGGACATACAGAAGTTTTATGGCTCTTATATGCAGTGTATGCATGGCAGTTGCCAGAGACCAAACTGGGGTGTTAGTGTTCAAGCTAAAATGCCAAACTTCTCTAGCTGGTGTCATAACCCCAGTGTTAGCATAAACTTGCCATTAGTTATCTGTGACAGGTCACAAGCAGTCTGGAACCTGGTTTCTGGTGTAGGATGCATGTTTTGGCCTAAGCTCTGATGGGCATATTTGGAGCCAATAGTGTGGCTTTCTAAGGTATCGAAGTCAGGAAATCCCTCTCATAGCACGTAAATTTAATGTTTTAATAAATTTCACTTGGATTATTCAATACTGAGTCCAAAATAGCTTTTATTTTTAAAGGAAAATATGGAATGTCCTCAGTGGGCATGGCAAGGGCATCATGTACTAGAAGTTTGCTACAACTACCTGGGCCTCCTCTCAGCCTGTCTGTGCTGGTAGACAAGACCAGATTTCTAGCTCTTTGCCACCATTTTCTGATGGGGATTATGACATGCACTGATCTGTGGGTGAGTGACTGTGGCTGAAAAAAGGAAAAAAAGTCACCCGAGTTAAACTACTGCCACTCAGATGTTACTCTTTCATTAATTTAATTGATGAACTTTGTAGGACCAGCCAATTTGCCTAAAGCAAATTTGTTTCTATTCAAGTGAATGGATCTGGTGGCAGAACTCTGAAAGAGTAACTGACTAGAGAGTAAGAAACATCCAGAGATTATAACTTCTGGTGCCATCATAGTGGGCTCCAGAAAATAATGTCTTATTGTGATCTGATAGGTATAAGGAGAAAAGCGGAGGATCATTGAAAATTCTGTCTAGGAAATTAGGCTAATGCAAAAGTATGCCAGCAATACAATCTTGTGATGCCTTTAGCAATCATTACAAATCTAGCTGATGGGTTAGTGGTTCCTGAAGCTGAGAAGCTGAAATAAATTTAAGAAATTATGGAAGGACTAAGATTACCTTTGATGCTTTGATGCAAGAGTTTTACTTGATAATCACTACTTCCATCAGCACCTATAATAAAGCTGAGTTGTAGCATAAACTGGTGCCATAAGACTACCAATCCATTTTTGTTGCACAGCCACACTGTGTCATTCCCACTGTGGTCTGCTGAGATAGTGTTGTATAGCTACTCACCTAAGCCTAGTGCTGATGTAGGGTATGAAGGAAATAATTTGAACTGTACATTTCCTACCATCCATTGCTTTCCAGCACAAGCCTTTCTCCCCCTCTTTTCTTTGAGGTGTTTTCAATTTTTGAAATACTTCTGATCAACCCATTTGCAATAAAGACTCACGCTTTTCAGGAACCAAAACAGCCCTCAACAGTCTGAGAATCGGGGAACTGAAATAACAACAGAAGGGCCAGTCCAGAGGGTCTGTACTTCTGCTTATTGCTGAACTAAAGGAGCAGCTGCACAGCAGAGCTCTGCCAACAAGTAGCTTTAGGACACTTTTTTTTTTTTAACTAAGAAGAAAAAAGTGGAATTTCTTTCTTTCCTGCCCTGCAACAGAATCACAAAGAATGAAAATAAGTAAGCTCAATATATTACCACAATGTTCTGCTACTGCATCAGTGATTGTTAATAATATGTAAACTATTGCCCAATCTGTTTTGCTGTAGAAATTATCAATTTCTCTTGTCTCCATATATTTTTTTCAAAATTTCAAACAATCCACTTTATAAAATATACATCTCTATGTATCAGGTACCATTATTACGGAATTGCAGTGAAAGAAAACTCCCAGTATTATGATGTGATGTATTCTAAAAAAGGAGCAGCTTGGGTCAACGAAACAGGAAAAAAAGAAGTAACCAAACAGACAGTGGCGTATTCACCACGATCCAAACTGGGAACATTACTGCCAGAGTTTCCAAATGTCAAAGATCTAAATCTGCCAGCCAGTCTGCCAGAGGAGAAGGTAACACTTTGGAAATCTTTTCTCAGCTTGTCTTGGGGTTTTTTTCTCTGCTCTGGATGAAAGCTTTGTCTACTATATAAAGACTTTAAATTAGAGTAAGTTTAATAATGCTTTGACTTGATTTATGGAGGACTGAATTACTTCATCTAATAGGAAGAAATATCTTCCCTTAAAATAGGCAGCCGACACTATCAGCTGTACAATATTTCTAAAGCCCATGCACACTCTTTTAAAACTTACATTACATACAGCAGGTGAGATTTCAGGGCAACTTCTTAAATACATTATAGCTCTCTATCTGTGAACACATTTGGTGGCAAACTGAACAACAGTTCTGATGCTTTCTTGAGCAGAGAGGGACTTAGTGCATTTCTTATCCTTCTAGACTATAAATTAAGAGAATCCTATCTGCACACATGACAAAAATGCTCTGGCTTCTCTTGGCTGAGCTTGCTAGTTTTCTGGTTCTATTCACATGTGTAGTATCAATGTAAAGTGGACAAAAGAATAGGGTTTTATAGTTCTTTATGTCCTAATTAGAGCCACATTCTCGTCTTTGATCTCACTGAGGCTTTTTGCTCCTCTTACATTTGAAGAATCCCCATTGACATAGAAAAATCCATGAATTCAAAGGGAGAAATTACTTTTAAGAAGAAAACTCATTTTACGGGTAATATAACTAATCTAACCAGACGCTAACCGATTTCATTATTTTTGCAGTTGTGCATACGTAAGATAAGAAAAAACTTACTTTTTCTGTGCTCTGTATTCTGATTTTTTAAAAGCAGATTTCCTAAAATAGAATGATCTTTTGTGTGTCTCCCTCATTCTTTTTCAGGTTTCTACCTTTATTATGATGTACAGGACTCACTGTCAGAGGATACTAGACACTGTAATAAGAGCAAACTTTGATGAGGTATGGTTACAGTCATAGTTTAATGATTACACATAAGGTATTAATGGATCCGAGACTCTTTCGTGTGTGATATTACAGACTTACAGTTCTGTGCTGGTTGATCCTTTTTATGAGAAATGCACAATAGCTATACTTGAGTATATACTCTGTGAGCAATAGCACTAAATCTCACTTTAAAAGCTGTCTGAGTTGGAGGAACAAAAGCAATGGAAATGTTTTTGTCCCTTTGTTCTCCAGCAGGATTAAGGTAGCAATATCCCCTTACAAGACATGGGACAATCCACAACTCAAGAAGTGTGTCCACCACAGCTTTTCGAAGCATTTTGTTGGGACTGAGTAGTTTGAAGGAATTCCTCTCAGTGTTCAGTACAGACCCAGGTCAGGTGTCACAGCCAAAACAGTGGGCTCTGCTGGTCTGTTAACAATGATACAGAGTGGTGGGGGGCTTACAACCTCCCAGGTATCCCAGAAAGCTATAGCTGAAGTGTCCAGTTGCTCAGCTGTACTGCAGCACAGCTAGGAATGCACACGCTGCTCAGCAACTGATACCATTTGTTAGAGGTGGATAAGGTTTGTACCTATTGCATATCTGACTTAATCTGAGTAATTTCTGGCAGTGCATGCAGACAACTTTATAATTAGAGCTGAAAAAATTAAATGTTAATGGGATACAAGCAGTTTTATATTATGTGGGAAGAAGGCTTCTAAGCCAGGAAAGCAAATCTGACTGTAGAGATGCTGAGGACCTGATTCGAATATGACATTCAGGTCCTGGAAGAAAAAATCAAAGGAAACAGGTCTTTTGACTCTGTCTTCTGAACAACAGGAAGAAATTTCCTGCTTTTCTTCTTCTCATTAATTCTCACAATCTTCCGGTTTAAATCTGGTTTTACCCTGTTGTACCCAGTCTAGAAGTTTCCCTGTGAGAACAATATGTGGTACATATTCGGGAAATTTGGCTGAGTGAGTTTCAGAATACTTTCTTAAGAGCAGGATGCTGTATTTTGTTAGGGAATCTGTTTATCAGGATCAATGATAGGGAAGGGGCTGAGCAGCAGCAATACATAAATGGCAAATATTCTTTACTGTACCTGGTGTGGTTATTTACTTCACTACAGATTGCACACAGATTATCATGAATGCTGGTGTTCTGACCCCTGTGGAACTGATCCTATCATTCTCTGAATAACACCTTTATTTCCTAAATTAAATTTTTCAGAGGTATATTTTGTTGTGTCCTAAATCTCCTCCCTATTTTTTTTTACCTTTCTCCATTTTTTCTTCTCTTTCCTTCGTATTGGAGGAAAGAAGAAATCCAGAAGTGTAGTGTTTCTTTCCAAAATGAAGAAGAAAATGGTGTATTGACCAATTTAAGCCATGTGCTATCCTCCTCTCCCTCATTACACCAAACTGTAGATTGCATTCCTTTGTATACAGGGTCAGAGAGCAAAGAGAGAGAAAAAGGCTTGACATGTGGAAGCCAAAGAGTTACACTCACCAGCCACTGATGGAAGGTAAAAATATGGTGGTTCCCATAGGTCTCTCTGCTGTAGTAACACAAAGACACCCAGTAACCAACCCAGAGTGTCTCCTCACCCTTTGGTTGATTCTTCCACTGAGTACTGTGTTACAGTATGAGCCTGTCTAGTTAAGAAATATGCCTTGCCTGTGTGGCACACCATCAGACCAGCTCTGGGGCTAAAACAAATGCTATGTAAGCAGGATCATTTCAAGAGAGAGGTATTTGTGGCCTTTGATTATTTTAATTTAAACATCCCTGCTTCTTCTCATGATTGCAGGTTCAAAGTTTTCTTCTGCACTTTTGGCAAGGGATGCCTCCTCATATGCTGCCTGTACTGGGTTCTTCAACTGTAGTGAATATAGTGGGAGTTTGTGATTCAATTCTGTACAAGGCAATTTCTGGAGTTTTGATGCCAACAGTACTACAAGCCTTACCTGACAGGTCAGTATAGCTCACAGCACTGACCCCTTCTAGCTCAACTGTCTTTGTTGCATGTGTTTTCTTCAAGAATGACACCAGTTCTCAGAAAGCTGCTTGCTGCCACCCATTTTCTGAGTTTAAATCACACTGTCAATTGAAAGGAGTTGAAGAGCTTACATGTTCCTTAATAAATGTTCAGATTTTAACAAGGCTTGTATTATAAAAAGCTTGGAGGGTTGGGAGTTTTTATGGGATGAAGGATACCACCTTCTTCTTGGTTTCTTAACATTCAGCTGACAGTTTTGTCCCAACTTGCAGGGAATGTCAGAAGTCTGCATGTTGCAGAGTACCATACTGTCTTCCGAAAATTTCTGACACTTTCTTCTAGTCTGTGAAAACAACATAACTGTTCTAGATAATTATGACAAGAGAAGGTGGCCTGACCACTCCGTTTGTAAATATTCACATGCATATTCAGGCACTGCAACCTAAGCATTTGTCTGTGTATACAGTCTAGGAACCCAACTGTTATTCTGCTTGCCAGGAATATAAAACACACTTGTGAAACCTTGAAGAAGCTGATTTAATTTTAATACTATCCTATGAAGAACAGAAGTGTGATTTGCTTAGGATCATTTTATTTAATGAGTATTTGCCTCTGTTGTTTCAAAGCTAAATTCACTTTTCCAATCCATGCAGTAGATTTCAGCTGTTCTCTTCCTACCAGGAATTCACATGAGTCCAAGAAGTCTTGTTTATATAGGAGAAGCAGGACAGAGATCAACAGTCCACAGTAAAAAGTATAGTCATTGAGTGCAATCAATATGTCTCTCCCTTTGTTTTTCCTAATATGAGTATCAGGAAGATATTTTTCTAGCTATATTTTTACATCTTTAGTATTATTTGACTGATGCGGTCCTGATGCGGAGCAATTTGTTAAGAATATTGCTCTAGGAGTTTCTTATTGATGCTGTGTATTATCCCCCAAGATTTTAAAGTGTCTGTAATCATGGAAAATATTTTCAGGATGTTGTTCTGCTCCCCTGTGTGCCTTTCATGACTGCTAAAGTACAGAATTACAGGCAAGGTATTTTTTACACAAGAAATCTCTTATAAACATGGGCTTTTTTTGATAAGACATGTACATTTTTAAAGGCTTTCCTTCCCGCTGCCCCCCCCCCCCCAAATCTATTTCACTGGAAGGATTAAACAGAACAGCAGTCCTTTTCTCAAGCTGCTTAGTTCTTTCATAGCAAATAAGGAGAGACTTGAGTGTGAATATAGACTTTTGTAATGCATATAAAGGGCCAGATTGTGGCTATTAAGCCATAGCCTGCACTGGAGGGGGTGAAGAAGGGTCTCATTGCAATGGAAGCTCCTGAAGGAAATCTTGCTGACTCAGCCAGAATCCTCTGAGATACTTCCTGGGAACAAATTCTGGCTATCCAGAAAAACCACTTTTTAGGGAGCACAGCAGTTGTCATCCATCCCTTTTCCTCTTTAACTCTCTTTGTGGAGCAGAGCAGGCCTATGGCCGTGTTTATTTTACCACATCTCTTCTCAGTGCAGTGTGTTAGGAGTACAAACAGAAAATGCTTCCTGGCTGAAAGAGGAAAGTTCCTTGCACCTTTCCTCTCTCTCTCTCATTTGTGTATCTCTGCTATTGCTACAGGCAATTCAGCTTTGTCTGTCAGATCCAGCTGTTAGGGTCCCCTGCACAACACTGCAGCTCTTCCTGCAAACTGACATTTTATATTGAAGATTCCGAGAAGAAGAGCAGAATGGATCTCCTACCAAGTTTAACAGGAAATGATGGAACCATCAGGAGTGGGTAGCAAGGGAGAAGAGAGAAATCTCACTTGTCTGGGAAAGTTCAGGTCCTGCGCAGAGCTAAGCAGGCAGGTCCTGTTCCACCCCCATTTCCCCCACCTGTGTGGGCTTGGCCTGAAAATTCCTCCCCTCCATCATCATCCCCACTCACTGGTTCTGGCCTGCAGCATAGTTGATTGTTGCTCCACTTGAACATCCCTGTACACATCTGTATAAATCTGGGCACAGCTGAGCAGAAACCCAAAGCTCGATTTATTGTCTTCTTTAAATGGTTGTGATTTTATATTTGTACAGAGTATGAATGATTTTATTTCAAGTAGGAATACTGTTTGTAAGTATCAAAGCGGTGCCACGCAGAGACTTTCATTCTTTGTGAGGTTTTGAACATGGTGGTATGTTTTGCTTTTGCTGCAAAGTTTTCAGCAGTTTCAGAAGTTTTTCTTCGTGCCTACAAACTAAGATATGTTAACAACTCTGCATAATAATGAGTTGCAAATAAATGACTCATGGTCCCACACATTCAGATTTTATAGTATAATGCACAGAGTAAATGTGTTCTGATGTAGTGATTCCTTTTTGCAGTTTGACGCAGGTGATCCGAAAGTTTGCAAAGCAACTGGATGAGTGGCTGAAAGTAGCTCTCCATGATTTGCCAGAAAACCTACGAAATATCAAATTTGAATGTATGTATTGCTCAATCTCTCTCCTGTTAAACTGGGATGTACAGTGTTTATTGATTACAAATTAATTGCAAGTGAGACTAGTGTTCTTTTAGGAACCTGTCATCATTATAAATCTTGCATTCATTTGCACTCTTCACTTGTTCATGAGAACCAATCTCATTTAGTGAAAGAAGGCTTTGCTCAAAATAAGAATTTCTTTTACTTTCTTGTGGATTCTGATAAGAAATTAATTTTGTTTATAGTAAGAAAACATTAGGGATGATATTAGGCAAAGAAAATTATTAAACAAACCTTTAGGCAAGCAGAATTTGAATACAGCTTGAGACCCTTACTCAAAAAAGTGCCAGAGTTAAAAATGAAGGAGATCAAATTACCCTGTCACCACAGGAAAGGGCACTAGTCCTTTTCAGATGTGCTTTGTAGATGCCTGCAGTGCACATCACCTATTGATAAAGCCTGCTTTATTTCACGGCTCTCAATTCTTTGCCTTTCATGAGCACTAAATTCCACACCACAAAGTTAAAAGAAAAAAAAAAACTAATTTAGGAGCAGGATTAACTATTTTGATCAGCGTGGAAAATTAGGTGTATATTTTACTGAGAACAGTCAGAATGAAAGTTGGAACAACTGATTTTAAGGGGTTTTGAATTGTTTACTGATTTGTTTAAAAATTAAACAAAATCAGGGCTGAGAATATGCTTTACCACATTTTTACCAGTTCAAAAATGTTGAGAATCTTCAGCAGCAAAATCTTTTCCAATCTTATAGGTAGAGAGAAATAGTTGGATGGTGTACTCTCTAGTCATTCTCAGTCTCTGTTCTTTAACTGCCTCTATGTACAGTACAGAGGAAAAATACTCTGTGGCCACATCTAACATCTCTTTGGATATGCCTGAAAGGCTGGTGATTTTGGTATAAGGAAAATATTGTGTGCATCCTGCCTTTTACATGAATCTTTGTTGCTTCTGCAATTGTTTCTTCCTCATCAGAATTGGTGATAGCGTACACAGCCAATGGAGGTACTGAAAGGAGTGAATGCAAGCTTGGTAATGTTTGCAGTTCCAGAGTCACAGATTACAGGGAAAACATGCACAAACCAACATTTTATAAGTTCATTTTCCAAGCATAGGAAATATCGTAATACAAGGTCCATATTGCTTGCAAAGAGTTAAAATAGGAGCAGAGGACTGGCAAGTACCTCCTGAGGCATTTCAGTCCATAATGTATCAGCATATCATGCAACCACTTTCAGAAACTTTGATCAAATTCTACCTGAAATTATATCAGAGTTTAGCTCCTACTACTTCAGTCAAAAGACTCCTCCAAAACTTGTTTGCATTAAGACTTAGCAACCTTTTCTCATTTCCACACATAAGGTAGCTATTGATATTTTATGCCCACTTCTCCTTGCACCAACATTTGTCTTCCCATTAAATAGTTCTTTCTGGTCTTCAGTTCCTTTGTGTAGCAAGAGAAAATTTGCCATGCTGAAAAAGCAAAGCTCTCCTATTGTCCTCTGTTTCTCTTGTCACCTCATTATTCACAGCATCTATAAATCATTGCTTGCAATATGCCTCTGTAAAACTGATTGAGCATCCAGATTTAAGGTTTTAGGTCAAGGTTTAAATTAAGTGAAAACTGTTTAAATTAAGTGAAACTGGGTTATTTGAGTGAATTTTATATGGTCACAATTTTATATAGGAAAGTGGATCTTGTTTTGTTTTATTTTATTTTGTTCTCATTTTAATTTAATACTTTCAGGAATAATTTTCTTTATTTAGCACAGTATGTAAATATGCATCTCTTCTTTCCTGCAGTGTCCAGAAGATTCTCACAAATACTCCGGCGACAGACTTCACTAAATCATCTCTGCCAAGTAAATATTTCAGTTACCTAAGTTTGATAAATGCCATTTTTACTGACTTTTCAAGTAATTTTATGAATTGACAGGTTAGACTTTACTCAAAGAGGAGGAGATCATGTTAGCAGTTTGTGTCCAATATTTATTGTGACCATCTTTACAAACCAAAAAGTAATCAGTGAAAAATGCTTTTCTAGACAACTGGCAATTCCAGATTATTAAATCCAGCAGGGTATTTCATGAAAAAAAAATTATTATTTGATTTGAAGAGATGGTTCGTTTCCAGTAAGTAAATATGAGACATTTCATTGCTTTCAGAGCAGTGCCTATTAGGCCAATTGCAAAGCAAGAAAAATTTCTACCTGCCCAACAATAAACTTCAAGTCTAATTTTATATTACAAATCAAATGCAAATTGGGAAAAACAAAATAGCTGAACCACTGGGCTTTTAAATAGACCTGGTCGTGTAACCATAGCAAGTGAACATAAAAACTGCTTTGAAGTGTTTGGTTTTCACCAGTTCACCTATCAATTACCTATCAAAAAGTCATGAGGCCAAATTCTAGCATAAAAAGGGAGGGAATGCATGGAGCTAATTAACATTTCATCCAGGTTTTGGAGGGGATAGTTTGTTTTCAATGTCACACTGAAAGCTCCATTTTTGGAAGGTGTATCCAATGCCTCTGGTGAAGTCTGTGAGAGGTGAAGCCCACAGGAAGAATCTCTGGGGGAAAAAATTCTTTGTAGTTTTCTTCCTCTGTTATTTTAATGGTGGAGGCAGAGAAACCAGCGTTACCCTTCCTCAAATATGGTGGATCATCACCAAACCTTGGAGGTCCATAGGAATTCAGAGGAAATCAAGATAAAGAGACCACAACCCTGTGCATCAGACCTGTGATCAAACAGTTTACCTACATGAAGGACTGTTCCAAGTGCACCACTTCCTTGGGGAAGCTGATAACTTTAGTGCGAGTTATCATCCCTGCTTAACTTACAGAGATCCATTGTACTTTATATGACCATGACCTTGTGTCACTTCCTTTCCTCTCAGTCCATCCTCCCCATTATCAACAGCAGATCCCTGTCTCAGTTAACCAAGACACATATGTGATGAGGAGGCAAAGGAGGTTTGACCTTTTTATGTGGCTGAGGGAAGAATGAGAGTCTTCCAAGTTTGGGAGAGGGGAGGGTGCAAACCTGAGTGGGGTTTGTTTGGTTGTGTCTTGACTTTTCTTGTTGCTTTTTTGTTTTGAGCTGAAGCTTGCCGTAAAAACCAACAGAACTGTTAGAGATTGAGGGGTCTAGCAATGGCAGCATCAGATTGTTGTTCCTTAGGGTTTGGGGTGGATGCAAGCAAAATACTTGAGTTGATTAAAGTAGGCAAAATTACTTGAGAAGTCTCCTGTTTGAGGGCCCTGTAATATCCATAAGACATCAAGCTGGTGGGTGGGGGTCCATGAGGAGGATCAACTTAGTGAGCCTAGCTAAGGAAGCATAAAAGGGGATAAAGCCTATTTTTTAACCTAATAAAGCATGAACTAATGAATAGATTGGATTGGATTACAGGCATCAAGAACAGTGATCCACAGTGCAGACATCACATTTCAAATGCTGGAGGACTGGAGGAATGTGGATCTGAATAGCATTACCAAACAAACCCTCTATACTATGGAGGACTCACGGGAGGAACACAGAAAGCTCATCATACAATGTAAGAGCAGAACCTTCAAATAAAGCCAGGTGAACTTGGTTTCCTGCTGCAAACAAAGCTCAGAGAAAGTAGCACTATTTTTGCAGCCATTGGTTTGCTCACAGGCTTTAGATAAATACAGAGACATTTACCAAAATGTAAGGCAAGGCCCTGCCAAGGCCTTACGTTTTGTGACATAGATCTGGGCACTCTTCCATTAATGAGTTCCTTTCTAGTATCCAGAACAGCCAATGGCACAAAACTTTCACCCCAATTCAGGAGGATTTTTTCCATGAAAAACTAAATTTATGAGTGAACTACTGAATATGTGAAACTCCATTCTTTCCTGCTGTAGAATTGCAGGAAAATTGTCTTTTGAAGGCCTTGAACACTCAAGTGGCTGTGTATTTGAGTCCCTTATAAACTTGTTTATAAAAAGTTTCTTTTCACACCGTGTTTTCATAAACAAGATCACCTGATGGGGTAAGCTTTCACTGTGAACTTTCATGAGTAAGTGGAAGTCCTACATCAAAGAAGTTCATTGGCTAATTTAGCTTCTGTCTTGTATAGTGAAGGGCATGGACTTAAAAGTGACTTTGGAGAAACTGGCAAATTGGTTTTAGAATCAAAGATCTTTTACAAATATAAAATATACCTTCCGTAATCCAGCAAGTGTTTCATGGTTGCAAGCTTGGTGTAACATGAAGCACATTGAGTTTTGTTGATCTGAGGCAGCAGAGCTTTGCCTCTAGCATCATTCATAACCTCACTTCCCTGGGAACACACCTGTTGTATTACCATCTCTCTCCTGAGAACACCAGTCATCTTTTATCCAGATCCAGCCTTAATGGAGTGCAAGCTGGGCAACCACTTGTGGGAGCCCAGCAAGGGTAGGTTTGCTAGTGAGGTAACTCTTCCACTGAGTGGCTGGGAAGAGGAGAGGTGACACCTTCACAGGTAAACTGGACCCTACAAGGTTGACTTTGGCAGTCATTCCACTGTGTTAACACTAGCAGTCTTCTCCTCTGCTCAGGGATGGGCCTTGCATTCCCTGTTAGCTCTGTTTTCCAGTGAGGAGTGCTTGGTACTCTTTCCTCTCCTTCTTAACCCTTTATTCATTTCCTAACAGGGCCCTCTTCCCTCTTGAGGAGATAGAAGCTTGACATGGCAGCAGAGGAGGTAGCATATAGTGAGACTGAAGTCCAGAAGCTGAGTGCATCCTTCTGTTATCTGTTCTGTTTTCATTATCTAGCCAACATCCTCGCATTGCCTGAAAAAGAGAGTTCCCAAAGTTACACTCCCTAGCAGCAGGAAAAATTTTGGCTGCCATTCAGAAAATCCTTAATGTTCAGGAAAGCTTCTTGTACGTATGCTAACTACTTAAATACAAACTTTTGTGTAATAAAATCAAACTGAATTTTCCTGAATGCTAATGGGTTTGAGCAAGTTTTTCCATATTTTAGGTCCATACTGCAGCATTTAACATCCTGCTTTGCAGAGGCTGCTGAGCTTTTTGGGCTGGAAGTCAGCTTAAAGAAGACAGAAGTTCTCTATCCACCAGCACCTCAGGAAGTCTTCCATCATCCCCATATCACCATTGGCGAATCAGAGTTCAAATCAGTCCAACAGTTTAATTACCTAGGTAGCCTCATCTCCTTGAATGGTACGATTGATGGGGAGATAGACAACAGGTTAGCAAAGGCATACAGTGCCTTCGGAAAGCTTCATAAAAGAGTTTGGCGAAGTAAACACCTCAAGAAAAGTACAAAGATCAGTGTTTACAGAGCCATAGTGCTGTCTACTCTTTTATATGGATCTCAATCATGGGTCATCTACCGCCACCACCTGCGTCTCCTAGAACACTTCCATCAACGCTGCCTCCGAACAATCCTAAACATCCACTGGTCAGACTATGTGACCAATACATCTGTTCTAGAACAAGCAGCAGTCACAAGCATTGAGGCCATGTTGCTGAGAACACAGCTGCGCTGGGCAGGGCACGTCTCAAGGATAAAGGACCACCGCCTCCCTAAGATCTTGCTTTATGGTGAACTTGCCACCGGCTGCAGCAAGAGAGGAGCCCTGAAGAGAAGATACAAGGACTCCCTGAAACAACATCTCAGCCTTGGCCATACTGATCAACATAACTGGTCTACTCTGGCCTCCAGTCGGGAGGCCTGGAGACACACCATCCATAACGCAGCTGTCTCCTTTGAGATCGCATGCAGGATCACTCTTGAGGAGAAAAGACAACGCAGAAAGAATCGTGTCTTGCCAATACCACCTAAGGAGTCTTTCTGCTGTGCCTTTTGCAACTGAACGTGTCTACCTCGCATTGGCCTTTTTAGCCACCAGCGTGTTTGTAACAAAGGTGGGCAGAGCCCTTCCCAAATCTTCATTCGCGAAGCCCAACCACAAATGAAGTCCAATAAGTAGTTACTTGGAAATGGTAACTTATTATGAACGTTCATCATGAGATGGGATTCCACTGAGATGTTCTTATATGTAGCAAGATTATTCTAGAACTTACTTTTTTTTTTCCATCTTTGATGTTTATTCTACTTGACTAAAGTTCTTTTTAAAGGCTACATTCTGTGTGACTTATATGACATGAACTTAAGGCCTGCTTTCACATTGTGGTACTACTAATCAAGAAAGTACAATTGCCATCTTCCGTAACTAGAAAAAAGTAAACATGTTTATAAACCTTTAAACAAGCTTAGAGAGAAACAGAAAAATCACTGGGCATAAGAGAACCTCTTTCCCCCTCTCCTCTGGTAGCTATCTCTGACATGATTTCTACTTTATTCCCTCTTTCTCAGATCCTGTTGAGGTATTTTTGACAAGCACTAAAGGCTAAGAGTTTACTTTTCTCAAATAGGTTGTTGTACACAGTTGTATTGCTCCAGCAGCAAAGCAAGCAACTGATTTGTTTTTCCACTCTTACTCCCCTCTTTGCACAGCATATGAATTACTTCATCTGTTGTATCAGGCAGTTTTTGTCCAGCCAAATATTCAGGTAAGGAGACATTTAGATTCCTCTGTGATCTTGTTCTGAATAAAAGGAGGTTGCCCATCCAATAAAACAATGAAAGAAGATAAGGGTGGCCCAAATATCCCTTCTTCCCTGACTAATGTTGCTGACAGGTCAGCCTTTGCAAGTCTAAGCTAAACAAAGTTGTAGTCAGGTGTGAAGCAAATGCATTCCTGGTCATCTTGCTGATTCAACTTAAGAGACCAGGGAGGTTTTCTTTGCTTTATTGTCTGATAGCCTCCCTGGCTCGTATCTCTAGCTGTCATTTCTAAGCTTTGCCTCCTTCACTATCTTTTCTACAGCAGGAAATTCCTTCCTCCTGTTATTTATAACTAAGCAGAAGTGGAAACGCATAGCACATTGAAATCATCCTGCAACACAGCAGGTAGAAAGTATCTTTCTTGACTTACTGTGCCTTTTATTTTAGCTGAGTTGAAGAATAGTTTGTTAAGATGTCAAAATACATGATTCTTTGTCTTCCAGCCATTGATTCTCATAAATAAATGAGACGCAGTTTTAAGGGCGGCATTCCAATGCCTCGTTTTTACTTATTGTATTAAAATATTAATATTGGAAAAGTGTATTTGGAAAAGCTTAAAAAGTATACAGGTTGCTTTTTGCAACTCTTCATAATAAGTATAACATTTCTGCAATGACAGCAATTTGCTTTGAAGAAGTAGAAGTTTATGGAAATTGTGTGTGTGTGTGTGTGCGCGTGTGTGTGTGCATGTGTGTGTGTGTCTGGCATTGCAAACAGATGATTTACAGCAGTTAATTAATGTTTTTGCAACTAAAGCGTTATACAGATTAGTGTCCTACCAACAATGCTCATCCACTTGGTGCCTAGAAGATTCTTTATGCATTTCTAAATCAATATTATGCATGACATTTTTTCGTCACCAGGGTCCATGCTGACTTTCTCACTCTTTGTAGAGAATGCCACAAACATTTCACTTCCAGGTACACCTGATAGCTGAAGCTTAAATCAAAATATTACTTTTAAGAAGTAGGTTCTAATTTGCCCACATGAAAATACCACTTCCAATGATTGCATCGCTTCCATAGAAACAAGATAAGAGACCGAGCAAACTTTTTGGGTCAGCACAAAGATGAATTTATTACACTTATGCAATCTATTACGAAAAAACCACAGCGAACTTGTGATGCTACTGGCAGCCTTTTTTATTTGTTTTTCTTTTGTTCCAAATGTAATCCAAGTACTGAGATGGGCTGTTGTTTTGTTTTGTCTGCCAGTATATCAGGAGTTTGATCACCTTTTGGAGGAGCAGTCCCCCATTGAGTCGTACATCGAGTGGCTGGATTCCATGGTGGACAGATGCGTTGTAAAGGTTGGTAAGCAGGAGCAAGGACCTGAGTCACTGATGTGCATTATGAACTCTATTGAGGTCACAGATTTTTGGAAAAAAATAAAAAAAATTAAAAAAAAAAAAAAAAAAAAAAGAAAAGCATTGGTAATAACCAGGAATAAAGCAGCAATGGGCAAAATCTCACCAGTTTTCATGGAGAATTGCTCACATTCAGGATTCTGCTTTATTCTGCACTTGTTTATTTTATCCCAAAAGACAGTATTCAAGAATGAACAGAGCTGAGATTTCCAATCAAATCAATATTTCAGGAACATGGAAAAATAGATTAAGGGTCAGAGTTGTCCTAATGACATAGTACAAATAAAAGCATAATCTAGCCTTCTGAGATTTTTATGAAAAGGATATTTAAGCTAGTTAATTCATTTATATATAATCAAATGTAAGGATGAAAGCCTATATTACCATTCAGTCAAGGGTATATTTATGTTGACTTTTCAGCTGATTTGGATACCAAGGACTTTTATTTTAATTTAAGTGCATGCAGAAGCCTACTAACAAAGCTTTAAAACGTATTTTCAAAAGCAATCAGTCATCGCCATAATTTTACATAGAGTATGAAAATATATGATTGACTATTTAAATTTCTGTCACTAACAATATTTCGTATTAGGATGTTCTATTAGAATTTCAACTCTTCATTCCAGTTCACAGAATCACAGAACATGCTGAGTTGGAAGGGACCCACAAGGATCATTGAGTCCAACTCCTAGCCTAGTTGTGAAAGCTCAGAAGCAAAAACAAAACAAAACAAAATACACTGCCTCTCTCTCTGCTGCAAAAGGACCATACAGAAAAGAACAGATATTTCCCTGGATTACTTGAAATATTTTGATTGCTTTGGGGAACTTTTGCAATTTGAAATTCAGACCATGACTGTTAATTTTAATGAAGAACCTGAATGAATTCTAATAGATGATTGGGTAAACCTAATTCTTTAACTCACGTATGGCTATAATAAATCAATTTTTGAAGAGTTAATGCCTGAAATGTGCTTTCTGGAAAGTATTTTTCCTAGTTAAATGACTAAGTGAATTCACAAAAATAAAAACATGAAGGAACAAAAAACTTTATGGACAATACTCTCAGACACATGATGTGACTCTTGGGTATGGTTCTGTACAGGCCCAGGAGTTGGACTCGATGATCCATGTGGGTACCTTCCAACTCGGCATGTTCTGTGATTCTGAGTTCAAGAAGCATTTATACTCAATATTAAATCTTAATTGAAATATTAATGTAAATTTTCAGTGTAGATCAAACATTATGGATTATAATTTGCTTCCTTGACTAGGAAGCAAGAATGAACATGTAAGTAATTAGGTTAAGATGAAGATCAGAGCAATTTTTTTGCAGTCCTTTCATCATTTATGAAGGAGATTCAGTCTCGAATAATACTTCATTAATTCATCTTTCTGAAGGTTGTATATGGTTATATGCTGGTTTTCTGTCTAAGGCCATTTGGAGTTTGGGTTTTAGTAATTTATAATGTATATTTTAACATGAATATAATGGTAAGTAGTTTTTCAGTATAAAAAAAGAAGATGGATACGTGCATCATTTAGCTGTATTGCTGGTAGAAATGTAAGTTTCTTCTTGTCAGACATATCTGTCTTCTTGCAGGTAGCTGCCAAGAGACAAGGCTCTTTGAAGAAAGTAGCTCAGCAGTTCCTCCTGATGTGGTCCTGTTTTGGCACTCGAGTGATTCGGGACATGACTTTGCACAGTGCACCCAGCTTTGGTACTTTGATTTTGTTGTAATAATTGCATGTCACAGTCAAAAAAATCTGTATCTTAGCTTGTAATGTACAGTTTAAGTGAAAATATAAACAGTTCTCACACGTCCAGGCATCATTAAAAAATAAGCTGGGGCTACTGACATTTGGAAATAATGCTCAGACAGATGTCTGTCTTCAAGATCTAGCCAGGTGAGCTGGAAACTTTACTGCTTCCTTCTGTTTGCTGTTGGCCAGTAGCTGGAGTGATCAGTCCCCGGGCAGCTGCAGGAGTCAGTCACAGGAGCGTTCCCTAGTGCACTTCAGCACAAAGTGAGCCTGGTTACCCAAACCACTCTGACCACGCGTTGTGCCAAGAGAGATGACTTTGTGCTGAAGTGGATGAAAAGCTCTCCAGTGAACCACTTTGCCAGCTCTCCTTTTAAAGGGCATAGCATTTGAAACTGGTCTTTGCAAAATGAGTGCGCTTCTATAACCTGGACAGATTCTCTTACAATTTTTAAGATGTCAGTCAGGATGGAAAAATAGATTTTTACTTTTTAAATGAAAAAGCATCTTGCTTTTCTACAGAGCTTTAAATGGGGCTTTGTCCTGGGATACAAACAGTTCAGATTAAAATCAGTTAAAAGCAAGAATGTTTAGACTGCTGTGTCATGGGTGTGAACATTCACGGTCGATTGGGACCAGATTTTATGTAAGGGATGGTTTTTGTGGTACGTTTGTCTGAATATGTTAGTAGAAGATCAGTAGAGAATGATTTTATATGGGCATTGAATTGAACAAGTGCAAGGATTTCTGCCAGCTGAGCTTTGAAGTCCTTGATCCTTTTAGGACCACCTAACAGCATAAATTCAGATAGTGTCAGACAGGTACAATATGATATTTGTATTATATATTTATATATTTATAATACATATTCATAGTATATATACTATATATTTGTATATAAATTATTTATATTTTAACCTGAAACTGCTTTCATTCCCATTGTAAAAGACTTTTCCAAACAGATATTAGTGAATCATCATTAGACATTAGGATAGTGAGTGTTCCCAAGGTGATTACAATTTCCATCTGCTAACTTGTGTTTTCAGCACCAATATCCTGGTCACATCTATTTTCCACTTCCTTTAGGACTCATTTGCTCCTTAAATCACTGTGTCTTTTATTGTGGGCATAAAAATAGCTGGTACTGCTTAACAGTATACTTTCCCCCAGTGTTCAAAAATCCCTTTGCATGAATACTGAATAAATGCTGAATTTCCTTTTCTAGAACCTTGGGTTGCAGCACTTCTCTGTGCAGGCACAGTCCCGACCTGTGAAAGACACCAGTAGACAACAAATGAAAAAACATTCTGTGTTAGTGCAGTGTTGAGATTATATTGTTACTCATGAAATGAGAAGACTGAGAATTATTTGTTGTTTCAAGTTTGAAATGCACTACAATATAATAGATCATATCTATCAAAATAACTTACCTGTTGTCTCTCTTAAAATTTTGGCATTTGAATTTGTCTCTTTTTTTGAGATCTTCAACTGTTCAGCTGAGTTTGTAGGGTTTGGGGTTTTGTTTGTGTTTTGAGTTCACTGAGTATATTTGTGTGTACAAATGCGTGAGTCTTCTTGTATGGACACACACCTTTGAACATTATTTTGATATGTTTATATGTAACTACAGTCCAGAAAAGAATGGATTGGCCATAGTCGACATGTTATTCATGGGTATGTGATTATAATTAGAACAGGATCAATAACTGCTTTTCAATTTGGCAGCCAACTCAAGAGTTTGAAGAAACCAAATTATCACGCTCAGTGTGAAGCTGAGATAGTTTGTGATTTTCTTCAAATTCAGAAATCTTTTCAAAAATAAAATCAAAGATAATTCTTTTTCACCTGTCAGATTTTGGTGCTTAGACCACCAAGGAAGTTGGAATACCTGGCACTGGAGTGACTGGCACAGAGATTTGATTCTGCAGAGCTTTTAAGAGTGGTGGCATGGGCAGGTTGAAACAATCCCTGGCAGAAGAAAAAAGCTTCTCTCTCTTGCTCTCTCTCTCTTTTTCTCTCTGCCTGCCTCCCTCCCTCCCTTCTTCCTGCCTATGCATATCAAAGGCACAGTTGGTGGCACTGTTTGGGTAATGCATCCAGTGTATAAAGTAACTAATTAGTAATAGAAGCTCCATGATTTTGTCCTGGAAATCTCACTGTTGTTTTGCTAGTTACATGTAATTGCTGTATCCCTTAATAGTTGCTGATGCTTACTATGCCTCAGCTGGGTAATCACTGCCATAGTTTCTGTTAACTCCTGAAAATCAGACCCAAATACTATTTATCATTGTAACTACAGTCTCTTGAATGACTTCTTACCTTTTCCTAAAGAAGTAATTGGTTTGCCAGCCACAGCTGGATCTATTTCAGTATTTAAAGATAGACTTGAAAGAACTAGAGTTTCACATGAGAAACAGTAGATTGCAAACACAGAATAAACTATGGTACATCATGCTGAATAGCCATTCACTGAGGCTGAAATGCATGCCCTGATATTGGTTTCAGTCTATAGCTTATATTTAATTCAATCCATTTAAAAATGTAAAAATATTGCATTCATTCAGTACGAAAAACTTGTTTGTTTGGTGTCTTTCACACAAACTCTGGGCTCAAAAACTCTATGCAGAGTTTAAAAATACACAGTGGGAGAAATAATAGGAGAGGAAGAGAGAAATTCAAAAGAGTGACAAGGGCACTGGAGTGTTTTTAAGTGCTGCATTCAGTATTGCCAACATCAAGTCTTCAAAATAAAGCATTAGACCCCCCGAAAGCAAACACATTTTTTAAAATAGCAGATCTTGGGTTCCTGTCATTGGCTTACTATCATTACAGTGTTTAGGGTTCACACACAAAGTGTTTTTATGAAACTACAACCAGCTTTCCTTATTTTATTTTTATTTTTAATTAAAGCTGAGTAAGGAGTTTGATGGAAAATACTAAATACCTTGAGTTTTATATCACCACATGAAGTTTGCCAGCATTTTGTCCTGTTTTTTTTTTTTTTGCCTTGAAAATACCTGTTGGTAGTAACTGCACTAGAGTAAACAGAAACTTTCAACTGAAAAACTCTAGTCAGAAGAAGACTGAGCATTTTGTGGAGATTCTTGATAATCCAGGTTTCCAGTGGGGAAATTCTAGGTCAATAACAAGGTGATCAGCCATGTCTACTGTCTTTATTGTGCTGCTTAATTGAATAGTATTTTATTTAACAAGACTTTGAGCTAAAAAAATTTCTAAAAATGTTCTCTGCAGTAGTTAAGTGAAGGTCCCCCACTATTTACCCTCAAAAGGCTGGGGAAACTTGTTACCGTTTTGATTTTTGTAGTCACATGAAACAAATGAAGAACTGGATGCTTCAGGTTCACCAGCAGCCAAAGATTCCGGCTCATTGCAAAGGTGTTGCAATGACTGTGTCCTTTTTCTGTGCTGCCTTGGCCAAGAGCACAGAAGCCCTGTGGAAACCTCCCAGGGTGTGTGCTCAGCTCACACCAGTGATGACAGAAGCCATGCAGGCCTGGACTGAGAGAATGAAACACAAAGACCATCCAAGTGACAAAGAAAAAGTCTGTGCTCAGCGCCTTGAAAGCTAAATTGCCAATTAGATTTAAATAAGGATATAGGGTCTTTCAAACCACTTCTGCCCTTCAACAGAATGTTTGAATACAGAAGTCATAGTAGGAGTAGTTATGCTTCGTTGTGATGAAAACTGGCGCATCGAGATAAACCTTTGCTGTGAAGAAACCAGTCACTATGAAATTTGATTGTATTTGGAACTTGTTTGATCTTTTTCTCATGGAAGTATTTCTCTAATGTAGTAATGGAATTTCCAAAGGAATACATCCAGATGAGGAGTTTCTTTTGGTTTTCTTTTTGTCTGGCAGTAGTTGATCGCTGTTTCCAGCTCAGCTGATGATCTTTCTCTTAGTTTAAACTAGCTGCTGGACAGGCTGTTATGTTAACCTGACTGTATTTGCAGTTGTCAGAGTTATTTAGTAACTTAGATGAACATATAATAATCCATGCAAATATAAACCCCATTGGATGAGAAAGTTCTGTTTGGAGCCATTACAGGTACTTGACATCATGGAATCTATTACATAAACTGACTCAACTCCAACTTGATACTTCTCAGTCCTCCCCTGCAGATGGGTGTTGGTCTGTTCAGAAGGGCACCACACAATATCTCAGCTCTGATGCTTTGCTCCTCTTACTTTTCCCTGAAATGCATCTATGCTCTATTCTTACATATCTTTTTTTTCTTGTGGCTATTTGTGCTCTAGGGCAAACATTTCTTCACCATACCTGATACGTATCCTTCTTTATAAATTATGGGAAGCAACTCACTTCCTTTCTGCAAAATAAAGCCAACTGTGCATTTTTTAGTCATTTAAAATCTATTATCTGTTGCCCACACCCTTCCAGTAATCTTCTCCATACCAGTTTCTACTTGTATTAATTTCTCTTGAACACGGGTAACTAGAGTTATATGCAATGTTCTAAGTGAGGTTTCACCAGTGCCTTGTGCAACAGTATTAATATTTCTGTTTCTATAAGGAATTATATAAATCAGGGGATGATATAAGTCTCCAAGGGCAGGACTTCTTACAGCATGCTATTAAACTTCATTTCCATTACTCTAGTCCATAGTATCACCCAGTCCTTCCTCCTAACAACATTAGCAAGTTCTCCATCCGTATTCAAATCTTACTTGAAGATTTCTGACAGATAGCTATCCATATAATCTCCTTTCACTATTGATTTTCAAAGTACTTTTTTGACTCCATACCCCACATATTCTTTTGCCCATGCTCTTCCCTCAATTCCTCAAGCCTTTAAGTTTTTCACATTCCTGTAATGGCAGTTAAGAGGCAGTATCAAGGGCATCTCCTTAGTTAAGCACAGAAACAGGCCAAATGTTATGCTGCTATGATTCAAACTGATAATTAGGAAATGGTAGCGTAGTACTTCTTCAGTAGAAGAACTATGACAGAGCAAAGCTTTGGCACAAGTCTTTTCCTTTGAGACATCTACAGTTGCTGCTATTGTCTCCACGTTTGGCAGATACTGCACTGGGGAGATACCATCAAGAGATTTAGAAGGTTGCTTCTACCTTCCTGTTGATTAGTCTCATTTCTTTGGCACAGGTAGTTCAGAAAATTCATACCAGGATGTGTTGCTAAGGTAGCCAGTTCGGTATTCTACTTCTGACAGATAATTATATCTGATTCTTTAGATAAAATGAAACCATTTCACTGTAGTGCAAGTGTCAAAATTGTCATTCAGTGCTAATGCAGGAGAAGAAAAATCCGTCAAGTTCCAGCTTTCAGTTAGGTGACTTTCTTGCACCCTAGACCACAACTGGTTGTAGAAGCCTGTATAAATTCAGGAATGAACAGGGTTTACTACTCACCAGTTTTATTTTGACCTCTCCTGCCTCCAGTAAGAGAGATACTTCAGTGGCAGTAACATATAGAGGCAGTCCTAGCAGTACTGTTTGTGTTGAGCACCATAATAATTGGTTTAATGAGTGTATTGAGACAGTCAATGGCTTTTTTGTTTTTTCACTTTATTACCAGGGTCGTTTCACCTTATTCACTTGATGTTTGATGACTACGTATTGTACCTGCTAGAATCACTCCATTGTCAGGAGAAAGCTAATGAGCTAATGAGGGCAATGAAAGGAGAAGGAAGCACAGGTGAGTTTGTTCTTTTATTAGTCATGTAATTTTATTCCATTGGTTTCTCTATTTTCTACGTGGAGATATTTCTTTATCCTTATCTAACCCACTGAGGCTTACCTAGGAGCAAGGTGGTTTTCAGTTCGATCGTGACGTGAAATAAATAATTTGATAGGCGTCCCTGGTTAACACATTCTGGAAGAGATCTACCAGCTTCCCAGTGTCACTCTGGATGTCTGAAATCCCATTGTTAAGCACTCAGTCAGTGTTTCACTAAGAAATTTTTGTACTGAAACTTTTAACTTAGTTATTCTTGATTAATTAGTTATTAATTGATTACTGTGTTTCAGTGGACCCAGTGTTAATAAATTCACTGATATAAGTGGATTTTTACCAGTCTAAATAAGAGGAAGAGATATCAGAAGTGAGAAAAGACAAACCCTGGAGCTATTGTTTCTGGTACACTTATATTCTGAGTGCCTGTACGGAAGGAGATTCTGAGTCCTGCTCCACTCTACACTGCCTTGCCAGAACAGAAGCAAGCAGAGGTTGCCTTTAGTCTTTCTACTCTGGGCAATCCCTTGCGATGAGGGGTCCTCAATGATCTTTCCTCCTTGAATCTCCCACTAATTTTGTCAAGTTAAACCTCTCTGTCACCTTTGGAAAGCTTCATTTTCCATTTTAGCTGTGGTTTAATTTGTCAGCTTGTAGATTTATGGGAAGAGGAACATTTCAGTGGTTAGAGTAATATCTTCTATGTGGTGAAAGACTTGGATTTAATTCACTGCCCTGCCATAGCCTCTTGGGTTTTTAACAAACAAGTTGCTTATCCTTGCATATTTTCCACTACCTTTAGCAGTTAAACCATCCAGGATGTCATCCTCTTTAGTCAACAAAGAAAGAGGATTGTGACAAAAACCACTGGAATACCCTGGAGATTCCTGTTTCTTTCCCATGTCTCTAGAAGCTGTAGGAGCGCCTAACTCAGAGTGGACTCCTAATTTTAGATATGTAATAGTACATTACAGGAATATAAGCCTTAAGTTGTCCATGCATGAGTTTCCTATCCATACAATAGCAAAAATGGTACTTTCCTTTAAGAAGTCTTATGTACATTGAGGGTTATAATGCTGAATGTTACAGAAGTACTTCTTTCAAAGATTTTTGGTTTCTGCTATGTATTTCTTAGGCTCTATGGAACTTAACTGCTTGAATTAATATTTTTTTTAGTTTCCCTGAGTCTACCTTTAGCTATGTTTTATGATTTCTCTCTCATTCTGCAGCAGAAATACGAGAAGAAATTATTCTGAGTGAAGCAGCTCCTCCAACTCCCTCCCCAGTGCCGTTCTCCCCCGCTAAATCTGCCACCTCAGTGGAAGTGCCCTCTGCCCCATCACCCATCAGCAATCAGTCCCCAGAGTATGGTGGCATAACAGCTACTACAGGTAGGTAGGCTTAGGCAACTAAATCTACTTGAAGGTGGCTTTTGCACTTGGTGACCTGATATTGAGCTCGAGAAGATGATGTGCTGGCTTGTAAGATATGAGAAGCCTTCCTAAACCAGAAATCTGTTCTGCACGTGATGTGCAGTCTATCAGGAAAAAGATATGATGTTTGGATATTTTATGCATTTGAAGGAAATGTGCCATGTATTTTAGATTTTGTGAGATTTTCAAAATCTCAATTCAATACTGACTCAGGAATTCCTACAGGGTAAAGTGAGACATGGGTATCTTTCAGTGCATTTCACTCCCAAATATGTTTAAATAGCTGTGCAAGTTTCTCTTGGGAATGTTTTACATATCGCTGGTAAATTTCATCTGTCAATGTTAGAGACTAGGAATTACATGTGGAAACTCTCGCTTTTGTGATGTACTAGAAAAGTTACAAAATCTTCTTTAAAAATATCATAAAATGATGATTTACCACACTAGAGAATTTGGCAGTGGCTGGACAACTAATAAATCTTTCTGAAAAATACTTTTCATGTTTTCAAAGGCGCCACAGGGAAACATAATGAATAATTGTGGTGGAAAGAGATTTAAAAACATTTGTCCCTACATCACAACTTAAGGTTTTCTCACTGCTGGAGACAATATATTTTTAGGAGGGAAATAGGATGGTATTACACCCAGGACAGTTAGACTAGAGACAAATGATTCCCAGACATGGCAGGTGATCACATAGGTTTAGATCAGTCAACAGTGGAGGTGGTGCATATCTGTGACTCTTGTTGAAACGTTGATTTTGCAGATAATTTGGTCTGTAGGCATTGTGGTCCAATGAGATCATTGTGATGTTAGAGCCAGAACTTAGTATGACACAGGGTTGTCATCATCATCATCATCATGGCTGGGCTTCGTGAACGAAGATTTGGGAAGGGCTCTACCCACATTTGCTACAAGCACGCTGGTGGCTGAAAAGGCCAATGTGAGGTTGGCACGTCTGGTTGCAAAAGGCACAGCAGAAAGACTCCTTAGGTGGTACCGACAAGACACGATTCTTTCTGCGTTGTCTTTTCTCCTCAAGAGTGATCCTGTGTGTGTTCCCAAAGGCATCAGCAGCGTTATAGATGGCGTGTCTCCAGGCCTCCCAATTGGAGGCCAGAGTAGACCAGTGATGATGATCAATATGGCCAAGGCTGAGATGTTGTTTCAGGGAGTCCTTGTATCTTCTCTTCGGGGCTCCTCTCTTGCAGCAGCCGGTGGCAAGTTCACCATAAAGCAAGATCTTAGGGAGGTGGTGGTCCTTCATTCTTAAGACATGCCCTGCCCAACGTAGCTGTGTTCTCAGCAACATGACCTCAATACTCGTAAGTGCTGCCTGTTCTAGAACAGACGTATTGGTCACATAATCTGACCAGCTGTACCCAGAAGTAAAAGACTGCAAAGAAGGAAACTGTGTTCTCTCCAGGGCCATTGACAGCAATGGAGATTTGAGAGACTTGTGTTTAGGGTGCAGATACCATAACTCTGTCTGATTATCACATAATAGTTAACCCAAAGCTTATTCCATATTTCTGTAATGGGCATTTTGCCAGGTATCTGAGCTTCCACCTTCAGTTGACTTACGCACAACTCTAGGCAGGTCTGGGAACTGTGTAAATCTTATGTATCCCCCCCTGAGTCCCACCAGTAATGCAAAGGAATGGCTTTACACAAACATTACAATCTCTTTTTTTTCATCTTGTCCATTATTTTATTACAGTCTGATTTATTCTCTCCCTCTAATATTTTTATTGAATCATAGAATGGTTTGGGTTGGAAGGGACCCTAAAGATCACCTAGTTCTGACCCCCCTGCCATGGGCAGGGATACTTTCCAGTAGACCAGGTTGCACAGAGCTCCATCCATCCCGGCCTTGAACACTTCCATGGATAGGGCATCCACAACTTCTCTGGGCAAGATGTTCCAGTGCTTCGTCACCCTCACAGTAAAGAATTTTTTCCTAATATGTAATTTAAACCTACTGTCTTTCAGTTTGAAGCCATTTCTCCTTGTCCTGTCACTCCATGCCTTTGTAAATAATCTCTCTCCATCTTCCTTGTAGGCTCCCTTCAGGTACTGGAAGTCCACAATTTGGTCACCCTGAAGCCTTCTCCTTTCCAGGCTGAACAAACCCAGTTCTCTCAGCCTTTCCTCACTGGAGAGGTGCTCCATCCCTCTAATCATCTTGGTAACCTTCCTCTGGACTCTCTCCAACAGGTCGATGTCCTTCCTGTGCTGGGGACCCCACAGCTGGATGCAGTGCTCCAGGTGGGGTCTCACCAGAGCAGAGCAGAGGTGTAGAATCACGTACCTTGCCCTGCTGGCTGTGCTGTTTTTCATGCAGCCCAGGATGCAATTGGCTTTCTGGGCTGTGAGCACACATTGCCAGTTCAAGTCCAGCCTCTCATTTACCAGCAACCCCAAGTCCTTCTCAGCAGAGCTGTTCTCCATCCGTTCATCCCCCAGCCTATGTTGATACTGTTGATACTGATGGAGATGTTTGCCCCAACCCAGGTGCAGCACCTTGTACTTGGTCTTGTTAAATCTCATGAGAATCCCATGGGCCCATTTCTCGAGCTTGTCCAGGTCCTCTGGATGGTATCCCATCTTTCAGGTGTGTCAACTGCACCATTTAGCTTGGAGTCATCTGCAAATTTCCTGAGGGTGCACTCAATCCCTTTATCTATGTCATTAAGGTATTAAATAACAGTGATCTCAGTAAGGACCCCTGAGGGACACCACTTGTCACTGATGTCCATCGGGACTCAGAGCTGTTGCATCTACCCTCTAGATGCAATTGTCCAACCACTTTCTTATCCACATAGCAGTCCCCCTATCAAATCCATCTCTCTCCAATTTAGAGAGAAGGGTGTAGTGGGGGACTATGCCAAAGACTTTCCAGAAAGATAAACGACAGATAAATCACATCTGTAACCTTTCTCTTCTCCACTGATACAATCACTTCATCATAGAAGGCCATTAGATTGGTCATGCAGGGCTTGCCCTTTTTGAAATTGTGCTGATTGTCCCAAATTACCTCCTTGTCCTCCATGTGTCTCAGCATAGCTCCCAGGAGGATGTGTTCCATGGTCTTCCCAGGCGCAGAGGTAAGGCTGACAGGTCAGTAGTTCTCAGGGTCCTCCTTTCTACCCTTTTTAAAGATCGGTACAATGTTTCCCCTTTTCCAGTCACCTGGGACTTCACCTGACTGCCATGACTTTTCAAACATCATGAAGAGTGCCTTGGCAACTACATCAGCCAAGGAGACTGGGATGCCTCTCATTTGGGTCCCATATGACATAAATGTCCCATTTATGTACATACAAGTTGCTCAGAGTGTTTTGAACCTGATCTTTACTTACAGATGTAAGTATGTTAGTATGTCCTGCTAAGGCCAAGGTCTGCTAGTGTGAAGTCTCAAGCCAGAAACAAGATGGTTTGGGGACAATTGTGGAAGAACCTACTCCCACAGTACAGCAGTAGAACTTGATGTAGTTTTTCCCACATCAGAACTTTTTAGGCAAGAAAACTATTTCTGATTATTTTTACATTGTTTTAAAAAATTTTGTTGGGTTGAATCGGATTTTACTCTTGCTGTCTGGTGCAGTTTTACTTCTGTGAGTGTGAAAATAATTTTTGCCTAACATAAAACGAACTTGTCAATGCAAGTAGTGGTCTGGTTAAGATTAAATATGAGTACGTGGCTATTTCTTGTTCATAATTTGGGCAATTAATAATACCTCTGTTTCCCATGTTCATCATGTAGATGGACTGATCACCTTTCTAGTTTGCTAACCATTACACCATGGAATGCACTGTTAATTCACATAAAGCAATATGAAATAACAACTGTGTCTCAGATATAGGAAATTGCTATACTTTAAAATAGGAGTGCTGAAGATGCATTGCATATACTAAAACTATTTTGTATACAGATCTGTGGCATTAATACAAAGAATATTTTGGAACATGAACCTCTGTTCTGGAAAGGTGTATTTAAAGTATTGATTTTCATCCCTGTCTTTTATGAGGTAAATGTAAAACTCTGCTTTGCACATCTTGAGAACTAGTTCCATTGGTTACCATTAGCTTTCAGTTCCCCAGCTTAAGGTATCATTAACTCTTTCTTGTTTTCGGAATTAGCAATAAAAGTTAACTATTAAACTTGCATTTTAACCTCTTTGCCTTCAGTCAGTGGTCAGTGCAAAACCAAATTAAACTGTTGCAATTACATGATACTGAGCAAAAGAAAGGTAAATGCTATGTATCACAGTCTGTGGTAGAACATCTGGCATGGCATTGCTAACATTTTATTTAAAACTTTTTGTTAGGTTACTAGACATTTAAAAGGCTAGTTAGTCTTCATCCTTTCTAAATCACAAAGGCCAGATTAATGATTATTCAAACTGCAACAATATTGTAATAAAATTGATAGCGGTATGGCAGACTATGCTGCTCTCTCTTAAAGCCCCTCTTAAAGTTTTTATTACTCATTTACCAATGTAATCATTTTTAGATGGCACAGAATTAACTCTGAATAGTAAGTAGTTCCTAATGTGTTATTAAACTATGGAGTTTACTGTTCAGTTTCAAAAAATATATGCTTAAAATGAGTCTTCAGGTCAGCAATGGTCATTAAGGGTCGCTGTTTTTCCAAGTCCAGGCTAGGTGTTAAAGATCTGGGAGTGCTTGCACAGAGCTATCACTTCTCGTATTTGTGTGTATGAGTAGAACAAATTTCTGGGTTTTTTTTGTAAAGCTTTAGCTCCTGGACTTATACGAGTATTTGAGAACATCAGCTCTTCTCCAAAAATCAGTTCAATTCTAATAGCTGCAGAGTGTAAAAGTCAAGGGTTCCAACTTCAAAAGGCAACTCTCCCCTTCAAATGGAAGGGCCTGTGTTTTTCTAAAGCTGATAGGTAAGGTAATCTGTTCGTTGTGGGAGGACATGAGGGGGGTCTGACTGGATTTCTGATTGCTTGAGGTTGACAGTACTGCTTACTATGAGACATAGTGCACAGTGCTCTGAGTGTCTCGCTTGTGCCTTCATGGTCATTTACTCCAGCATAAAGCAGATATAAAATGCAGCACCATGAAGCAGCTTTGGGGGGTTTTGTGCACTGGTGTACATGATGTCACCAATAACAACAGGGCTCTTGCTGGACTAAGAGCAGTTCCATTTATATTTGGCTCCTCTGCAGGTCAGATGACCTCTTGGTTAATACCCCCAAAATCACTCTTTTTTTTTTCAAAGAGAAAAGAAAAAGGAGTGATAATAAGTGAATTTCCCTATTTTAATCAAATCCTGCATGTTCAGAACACAAAGCAGAGCAAACTGTTGCTCAATCACTATTGTTTTTGCTTATTTCAAAAAAGCAGTTCAGTTGGGTTCAGTCATATCTAAAAGAGACTTCATCTCCTGGAGTTCAATTCTGTGACTAGCTGAGGAAATTAATCATCGAGGACTGGGACACAGGCATATTGAATACAATATTAGATAAAATGCAAGGGATCTTTTGGCCCTTTTATTACTCTTTGTGTTAGAGGTAGGAAGGTCATGAGATTTTTGGATTAGTGGTCAATTTCTTTCTGGGAAAAAATAAAATCCGGTCAAAGTAAATTCGTGTTTTATGGTAAACTGAAAAAAAAGTGAAAAAAACCCTCCCCAAAAATAATGTTACCTAAAAATAAGTATTTGAGTTTTTTCACCATCTTTGTTCTCCTTCTTTCTTTTCTCTTTGTTTTGCCTTTTGAATTTAGGCTTGTTTTGAAACAAAGTTTCAAATTTTCTTTTGGAAGATAACACTCGAAAAATATGTTGACCTTTTGAAATAGAAATGTTTCATAAAAATATTCTGTAGACAAGTTGTCGATAATTTCAACACAGTTTTTCTCATGTTTTCAAATGAAGTTATTTGGTGACCACATAAGTAGTTTTGGCCCCTTCCACAGAAACTTTTTTAGTGAAGGCAGCTTCCTTAAATATTTGCCTCAACTCAAGGAACCTTGACTGCTTATATCCACAGCAACAGTGATGAGCTGGATTATCTTTGGTCTCAGGGATCTCAATGGTCCTCTGCAACAGGAGGACATGAAAGACTGAAAATTCAAGTCAGTGGCAGAAAATGCAGGCATATGAAAACAGACTTATCACAAACACCCTTGGCCATAGTACATCCAAGGATGTCTATTATAAGAACAACAAATCACACCCTGCTGAAATATTTCAAGCTGGACTTACCTTGTGGAGCTCAGAATGCCTTCATTCAGTCTCAGAATTAAGCATTTCCCATTTAAAAAAAATATTTGCCTGATTTTGCCAAATGAAATCACACATACCTGAGGAAAATTATTCACAGCTGAGATAGGCTTTTCATTCCTCAAAGCCATGGAGTGGGCACAGACCTGGTAGTATAATCACTTCCCCCTCTGAATTACGCCCTTTTATACTACAGGAAGTCCTAGAATCCATACTGAAAAAAAAACTAGTCACCTCCTGCAATTCCTTTTAGCTGATGAAAAAGAGTCAAGAGTGCCCAGAGACCCCCAAACTTGTGTTCACATTGGGCTAAATTCAGTGTTCTGGTCCTCATTTACAGGGTAATCTCAGCCAGTATGGTCATGACCTCCAGCGAGAGCTATGTTATACTGGAACAATAGATCTGTCAACCTCCTGAGTGAAAGGGGTGTGTGCAAAGGACAAAGGTTTCTCAGCAGCTGGCTCGTGAAACTGGAGTTCCTGCCTGGAAGGGATCAGGATGATTAAAAAACTCAGCACCTTCTAAGCAAAATGGAAAACCCACTTCTTTGCTCTTTGCTCTTCCCACAAACACTCTACGTGAAAAAAGAAATTAAGTCCAGTCCCTGCTGCCACAAAAAAAAAAAAAAAGAAGAAAAAAAAAAAGAAATATTATTTGCAGGAAGCAAAAGGCCAGGGAATTTCTGTCTATATACTTGTTATAATTTGGAGATCTTTTTAGTGTTGCCACTACAAGGGCTGGTACCTGGTTGGGTGGAACAGGTACAAATTGCAAAAGGAATCAAGAAATTTATTTAGCAACACCCATTTTTTTCTCTAATCCTTCACTGTTCTGATCATACCTCCTGCCTCAGTCCAGGCAGCCCTCTTCATGTGAGAGAGACCCCACGGTTTGGTGTATCATGCCTGAGAAATCTTAACACTGGTGTTTTTCTGAGTCCCATCCAGGTTTTTCTTTTTCTGAAAAATTATTTCAACACCACACTGAAAGTTCACAGTGTGAACCATCCCATATATGTTTCATACTTCTGGATCTTTGTGCACTCCAAATGATTGAAATGTATTTTTACTTATGCCTAAGATATGACTGGTTTGTTCACTTTGGTTGATACCCTTTCCATTATTATTGCCTGTTAACTTGTTTTCCTATCATTCTCTCGAAGAATGACACCTCTATGGATGGCAGCCCATGTTAACTCTGTTCCTTTAACATTTGTTTGTCTGCAGGGGCTATGCAATCCTACACATGGTCACTCACCTACACTGTGACAACAGCTGCTGGGTCACCTGCTGAAAATTCCCAGCAGCTGCCCTGCATGAGAAGTCCACATGTACCCTCTTCATCTGTCACACACCGGATACCCGTTTATCCCCACAGAGAAGAACACGGGTAAGTCACTTCCCAGTGGCTTGGGGTTTGTTTTGTTTTGGGGTTTTTTTGCAGGTTTTGGATGAACTCAGGTGCTTTTTTGAAATACAATGGAAAGCTATTTCTTGATGCTGTAAGTCTGTACTGCAGAGATATTGGTATCATAATTCTTTGGTTGTTGTTGCTGTTGTATAATTATATTATGTCTTAGTTTTATAATCTCGTTTAATTCTATTTAAAACCACAGTAGGCCTAGAGGATATTTTCTAAAACAGAAGGTTTCAATAGATTTCTTCTGATTTCTGTTTTTCTGTGCCATGTTTTATCCCAAAAGTTAGATGTGCCTAAAGAACAACCCTACTATACCATGTCTCAGGAGAGGTGAACCTTCTCCTCTGGTCAGCACACCTGAGACCACATCTGGATCCAATTCTGTGCTCTCCAGTACAAGACAGACATAGGTATACTGGAGTAAGTCCAGAAAAGGGCCACCTGGATGATTACGAGACTGAACTATCTGCCATAGCAAGAGAGGCTGAGAAAGCTGAGGTTATTTAGCATCAGACACAGAAGGCTCAAGGAGCCTTATACACATTTATCAATGTGTATAAATACCTTCTGGGGGATGTAAGGAAGATGGAGACAGAGTCTCCTTAGTGGTATTTAGTGACAGGCCAAGAGGCAACAGACACAACTAGAAATACAAGAAATTCTGTTTAAACATAAACAAAAACCCTCCTTGTTCTACTGTGTGATCAAACATTGGAGCAGGTTGCCCAGAAAGGCTATGGAATCTCCATCCTTGCTGATATATAAACTCCATCTGGACATAATCCTGGTCAGCCTGCTCTAGATGACCCTGCTTTGAGCAGAGAGGTTAGACTAAACAAATTCTACAAGTCCCTTCCAACCTTAATGATTCAATGACTACTGTTAACCTGTGGACAAAAAAACATTCAAAGATTGGAGAAATGGGCACATTTTCACTATAATATTCTAATCCTATCTCCATCACCAAAATTTACTCAGGCTCTCAATTAAAATAATTACAGATTTTAAATTAAAATAAGTATATATTAAAATAATTATAAATGTATGTAACATTATTTGATCTTGAAATACTTTAGACACTCAGACTAAGTCTCTCAGTGCTTTTTTCATCAAGCAACACTTCTGTGCCATCCACATCTGAGTGTATAACTCATAGATATCCATAACTAAAAAGAAACAATCACAAACTAACTGGTGGAAAAGGGCCAGGCATATAGCAAGATTAGCAAATGCCCAAGTGCTGTTATGATGCAAGAGGTTCAAAAGGCTTCACTGAGTTCCTCAGTCTCACTGCATACTCATTAACTTTGTAGAAGTACTTTCCCAGGGTGGAAGATTCTATACTGTTTGGAAGGTAACAGTAGATTAATTTGAACCGTGCATCTTCTTCCTTCTTTCATGTGATTAGGTTTAGATATCTGTTTGAAAGTCACTGCTAAGTCCTTGCTGGTAAAAACCTGAATATGGAGTTATGGAACACCTCTCTTATCCAGCAATTTAACTGTTTGGTAGAGACAGAAATAGAGCAGCAGGGAGGTTCAGGAGATAACAGGATGCAAGAATTGGAACAGACCACAGTAAGGCAGTACAAACGTGTGTATATGTGTGAGAACTCATTGTTCCTAAAGGAATCTCTTGCCTCTGGTGTTTGACTGATCATGGTGTTTTAAGGAAACATTTTAATCTAGGTGAATCAACTTTTCTGAAAGTCAGCAAAGATCAAATGTTCACATGGCTACACAAAGATGGGGAAATTGCAGAAAGTGTCCACACACCTTCTGCTAGTGAATGGTCTAAATAATGGTGGTCAACAAACACTGACCCTGCAGTTTTCTATAACTACAGAAACTGCTCCTTCCTTTTCCCTGGCTGTTCCTAGACAGGAGGTTGAGAATCAAAAAAGAAAGTAGACAAGTTCTCCAGCCTCACATCCTGCTCTCTTATTGAGTTGGCTGTGCTAAAGCTGTATGTTGTACGTTTCAGATTCAAACTAATACACCCCTCTGCCTCCCAAAAAAGGAACATCTGACCACAGTGCAAGGAGATAGCTGAACTCAGTACAGTTCTTTAAGTCAAAGCTTACTATACTTCCTCAGCCTGGATAGCAATTTACTAATAACATGGCACTAAAATAACAATAAAAGGGAAAGATTCTTCCTCCTTAGAAAGTGCACAACTGAGTCTGCAGTTTAAAATTAGTCACAGAAACATGCTGAGTCTCTCTGTTGTTGTGTTAGACACGTAGTTTCACTAAGTGGCATCTGCTTCTCATCTGACTTGGGAAATATCTTTTTAAAAAAGATTTTAAAAATCATTCTCTTATTCCAAAAAACTGCAACTGTATATTTCATAAAAGTTCTGGAATTATTAGTTGGAATACAATTATTGTGCACATTAGAAGTCTTTTTTAATGTATTTTAGATACACAGGAAGTTACAACTATGGTAGCTATAGCAACCAGCATCCCCATCCAATGCAGAGTCAGTATCCATCCTTACCACATGATTCTGCTATTTCTGGACCACTTCACTACTCAGCTTACCACAGAAGCTCTTCACAGGTAAGTTGCAATTATTATTTGTTGATATTTATAACATTTGAAGTAAATTTTTGTTTGTAAATTTTTTTATTTTCTTATATCACCTAGATTTTTTTCATTTTGGTGGAGATCAGAAGTAGCCTTAGATTGTGAATATAAAGTACTAACTCTAAAATCCAGCGGACTGGACTATGGAAAGTGTTTCTGTTTTAAGGAGTAGCTAAAGCAAAAATGAGTATAACTAGTTGCATGATTCTTAGATGTTGGGAGCAGGAAGAGATTCTTAAGAAGAAATGAAAGTGTTTTCATATAGCTGAGGATGTAGTGGAATCTTCTGGGGTCTCTGCTTTTGAGAATACTCATGTTTAGGAATTTGCCAAATTAGTGAGTTCTGCAAATAGTTTGAACAACTTCAGGACACCACTGCAGAGGTTTTGTTTAATCTCCTATGCTATAGTCTCTTGCTATAATGCTGAGAAATTATGTCAGTAACTCTTTCACTTCACAAAACTGAGCCAGTAGGAACCAGCACAGATTAAGACTGAAGATGAGATCTGGCAACAGTTCAAAAGTAGTGCCACTGTAGGAGGGCTTTAGTACCTCATGCAGCTGGTGCTTCCACGGTATAAGCAGCTACTCTGCTGGAAGATTTGCTGGGCTCTCTGCTGGAAGATTTGCAAAAGGTGGATACGGGGAGGGGGTGAAGGCATTAGGATACTCCACCCACATGGCACCACTTACCCTTTATCTACTGGAAATTTATACAAGTATATTAGGGACTGCAAGGCTCAGCTATCATCACTGGACTGGAACAGTTTCATACCAAATGCAAAGATATGAATTTGGTAATGCTTTGAACTAGAGCACATGAACCCTGCCTCTCATGCTGGTCTTTGTTATTAGTCTGCCACATGATCTTAGAGTAGTGGGATCTCCTTTTTATGCTTTGTTTTCCCTAGCTGTAAGATAAGAATAATGGTATTGATCTCCTTAAAGCTTTATAAGATCTGCTGGGAAGATTGTCCTGTAAGAACTCAACATGTTCATTTGGACCAGCTCAGCAATGGCTGCTTAGTTTATGGAAAGGATAAGCTACAACTTCTAACCCATATGTAGTACCTAGTCTATTGGACTATATGAGGAGTTGTTGTTTAAGGGGTTTTGCAGCTGCTGTATCTTCAATAAGAACAGTGAGTGGTCATTTAAGTACAGAGTCCTATGATAGGTTTGTATTCCTTCATTTTTTAGTACAGGTCTTACCCTGTTATCTCAAGAAATAAGTAAAGTAAATCAAGATCAACAGATTTTTAATTTACTCATATCCTGGTTAACATGTTGTATGCAAACAGTAACATACACTGAAATCAGGCAAATATTTTTCATATTGTAGTAGGCCATCTCTACAAGTGCAGATGTCAGATCATAGATCATTTTTCGTCTCTTGCTAGTCCTTGAACTGTCCTGAAAATACGAAGAACAGATATGCTTTAATGATCACACTCGAGAGGAAAGTGATTTCAGTTTGTATTTAGCATATCCTTTCTCATGCTGCTTGTAAACTGAGATGGAATTGCACAGCAGGACACAGCTACCAAAACCCTATCAATGTGCTTGTTCTGCACTGACAAGAGCTACAAGCTGAAACCTTACTTTCTAAAAATGATCTAAAAGTCTAATGGTTTGATATAGAATTTGCTGACAGTCAAATTTAAAGCTAAATTATCTTTTACAAGACTCCTACCCTGATAATAAATCCTTTACTACTACTTTTTACCAAAAAAAAGTCGTAAGATGTCCCTAATAAGCTGTTAGGGAACTACTCTTTTTCTAGCAGTCTTTCTGAAGGGAATATGGTGCAAGGAATTGCAGTAGGACTCGTGATGTTGCAAAATAAAAATACAGGAAGCCAAATTTACAATGAATATATCAAGAGCTGCCACTATACTGAAGTCAGAGGAGTTGCAATGTGTATAGCTGGTGGTAGTATAATCAGTTGAGAAGAGGAGGCATTGACCATGACTCTTAAAAAGAAGTCTTTGTTATAACCTACATTCAGGCCAAATATAGAACTCTGGCTCAACTTTAGTCTATCATCCTCTTTAGGACAGCGTCTAGGGGTTAACTCCTAAGAAAAAAATAAATGTGTGCGGAGGGTGTAAATTCTCCTCTGCAAACATGGATTCAGGGAGACACCTTGTCCCAGAAGGGGGCTGAGCCAAAACAGGCGACATGTAATTGAGGTGGATTGTAGACTGCCACTATGAACTACTCATTTGGTCTTGAAGAACACCATGTCCAAGCTCTTTCTGTGGAAGAGAGTGACATACTCCAGGTTTCATCAGCTACCTTGAGGTTTTTGGTTCTGTTATTGGAATCTTTAGAGTGAGGCTGAGTTGGGGAAGAAGTCACACAGCTTTTACTATGTGCAGCTCTCAAAAAATGCAGGTGGGGGTCTGGCAGTATAGGCTGACTAATTTCCACTGATGGCTAAGACTCTTTTTGTGACAGAAACAGTCTGTTCAAACCTTGATCTTAATCTGAATTTTTTTTCTTTCATCAGCATCTGCGAATAGTTCTCAGAACAGTTCCTTCCTTGTAATTCCAGGCCTGATTGTTCATTTCTTGACTTGGCTTACTGGCCAGGAGCCTGATACACAAATGAAAATGGTTTACAGATTGATCTGCTACTGCCTAGCTCTCTAAGCCATAGTGCAGAAGTGCATACAATACTCTGATGATACTCCATCATCATATAGAAGGGGACCATTTCATGTCTGTACACAAACACATCTATACCAACACCATATTTCATCAATTCTCTGCCTCTGCAGTTTTAGGTACCAGGTGCTAGGGCAGAAAACAGGCAAAAACTCTGTCTAAAAGCCTCTGAGTGGTCTAATCAACCTATCTTGACCTTAATAGAGAGGTACCTCCTTCAAAGATAACCCCTTCCCAATGTCACTACCTAATCCACCTCCATGATGTAGGCTTGACTGGCTTCTGAGCACAGCTTTTGTCTGCAAGGTTCACACTGGTTAGACAGGTCTTAATCCTCTATCAGGTGATCCATAAATATTTCAATTCATACCATTCTACCTTTTCCATTAACACAAAATAACTCACAACGCAGCCATTTTTCTTTGTAGATTTCAAGGTTAGCACTTCTAGTCTGAAGGATAACTAGAGAGATCTGCATCAGTGTACATTTTAATATATCTGGTAATATATACAGATGCACATCGTATGAATGTGCATCACTGTGCATGCAGTATGAAAAACAGCAAACATACAGTATCTTTTTTAAATACTCTAGTGAATCATAGAATCATAGAATCATAGAATAGATTGGGTTGGAAAAGACCTCCAAGATCATCAAGTCCAACCCCTGATCCAACTCCAATTACTATATCATGGCACTAAGGGCCACGTCCAATCTCTTTTTAAAAACCTCTAGGGATGGTGAATCCACCACCTCTCTGGGTAGGCCGTTCCATTTATCCACGTCTTCTCTCTAGCAATTACTAGAATGTGTGGAGGAAAAGTCTTAGAAGCAGGGTAAGTAGAATTTGGTCCTTTCACTGGCACAGCTATGCTCTGTTTGGCAAGAGCTGGCCTAGGGACATCCTGAGTAGGAAGCAGCAGCTGGACTGATGTATGTTGTAGCAAACCACTCTACATTACCCTGTCTTTGAGCAATTTTGTACATAGAGACTTCACAATGGGTAGCATGAAACATAACATTCGCTTGTTAATTTTAAGTCTGTTATGACTGCATTGGGTGCCCTAAGGCTTTTTGGTGTGACGAGGAATAGGGAATACTCATTCCCTATTTATCTACTCTTGCCATTCAAGACATTATAGATCTGCATCACTGCTCTCACGTCCTTCCTGTCACCTTTTTTCCAGAGTTAAATGTTACCATCTGTTTAGTTTCTGTTGTGACAGATACTCTAGAGATACACAGGAGTTATGCAAGGGTTCCATGTGCACTGCAGGGCAGGCGTAGTCTGAGGAGCGTGCGAACATCCCGTTCTCTCAGTTGTGTTGAGCAGGGAGCCTGATGGAGCTGGAGCTCCCATCCACCCTTTCTGTGTAAACCTGAGAGTAGATAGGAGGGACTCAGTCAAGAAGCAGCCAGATCGGCCACCTAGATCTGAGAATCACTCCTAGGTGCTGCACTAAACACCACCTCATTTTACCTTTTCTCCTTTGCCACCTCCAAAAGGTCTATCTCAGGTGCAGGAACTCAACAGAGTAGCATAGCAATGTTTCTTGTTTTGTTCCTTGTGATGCAGTTCCTACTTAAAGACAAGCTGGTTTTGGGGGGTTTTTTTGTCTGTTTGTTTTTTGTTTTGTTTTGGTTTGGTTTTTTTTGTTTTGTTGGGGTTTTTTATTATTTTTTTTAATTATTATTTTTTTTGTTTGTTTTGGTTTTTTTTTACCCCCTGTATTTATGAAGACCATAGCTTACTTCCACAGTCTGGAACATGCTGCAGTAGTACAGACTGGTGTTATGCAGTAGATTGGGTCTGTACCACTCAGAGGCCCAGAGCACAGTATTTGGACCATAGTTAAAGGGACTTTAAGCTGTATTTGTACTCTGACTCCCCTAAACTGCTCTGTAGACTGCAGTGGTCTCACATAACTTCCCAGGGTTGCAGCAGCATGCAGCTCCGTTTCTCTGTAAAATATTGTATGCCAAAATTCTACTCAATCATGTCTTCATTTCCCTTCATATACCTCTGCAGCAGGATTTACATGAGAGCAGTACTGGAAGACAGTAGTAACTGGTTTTTGTTACAGTGGGGAAACCAAAGAAATCCTCTCCCAGACAGAGCCCACACTTCAGTGTCCATTATTGTTGTTCTGGCCCATCTACTACAGAAAAAAAAAAAAAAAAAGGAGAGCAAAAAGTTCTTAACTCCCCAGCACATACACATTATAAACCCATGACTATAGCAATGCAGTAAGAATAATAAACCCTTCCCAATAACGACTTTGTCAACAAACAGCTGGTAATGACAGAAAGACAAAAATACTGTCCAAATCTCACCCATGCAACAAGAGTCATTGTTCCAAACTGTATAGCTTCATAACAAACTTGAGATTGTTAGCATGTAATTGAAGTAATTATGTATTGAATGCAACAGGAAACAGATGTCTTAACTTCTCTTTAAATAATTACAAATAGCATTTTTTTAGGGCTCCAAATGCCACTCCCAAAAGCAACAAAATCACTCAGATGGACTTGAAAGGTTCGCCTAACCTATTTAAGAGATTCAGTAAGGTCCAATTTATGGAGAAAAGTGTCAAATTAAGGGTTATAAAGACACAATCAATAGTTTAGATTATGTCATTTTACGAGATTTTAAACATATTTTTATGAACGTAATTTATAGCCGACTCTTCACAACTGGTGCAGCTTCTGGTATGAGTTATTTTCAAGCCCTAAAGTAGTGGCTAACATACAACATTAATTTACAGCATTCAGCAAAAGTGTGAGCTAATGCAATGTAAAGTCAGGGACACATTCATAAGGAAAATATTTTGCTCTTTGGACAGAGACACCTTTCACCTCCACTCATAATTTGTTGGTGAGTTGAGGATAAGGATAAAGAGATTATTCTCCATTCTTACACTGCAGAAACTCAGCCTTCAGTATATGGGAGGACATATTTATCATCATATTTTCTAAAATAATACTAAAAGAAATTGAATTAATTTTACTTTTTTGGGAAAGGCCTTAACAATAATCTGCTCAAAGTCTCCCAGACTTAAAGGGCTTCTTGTCTGTCTAACAGCAGCAGTAGCAACAAGTGTGAGTTAACCCAGAAAATGGTAATTTCCTGTCAAGAGCCCTCCAACAAATGTCGCTTTTATATCTGGCAAAGATCACTAGGCCCCAGTGTTTTGAGTTCAGCATGCTTAAGCACTCTTCATTAAACCGGATGTAGAGTGTGAAAGGTGATTCAGGCAGCATGGGCAGGCATCCGCCCAGATGGCTATGCTTTGGACACTCCAACAAGGCTGAATAGATGCTTCATTGGGTGAGTTAATAGTCAGGCAGAGGCAAATGAGTACTTTAAAAATATTGTCTTTCAATAGTCTCTTCACTGTAGGGAAAAAGAAGTCAGTGACTCATTTGCGATTAGCTGACCTACCATTACAAAACTTTCCATCTTGCATTCAGTCATAACAGAATTTATTGTAAAATACTAGATATTTAGAGTCCATGTTATTTTCAAGCAATTATTCTTTTTACATTCATGACACATTCATAAACACAGCTGCGTCGGGTGCGCTGGATGAAAAGGAAAAGCAGCACACTGTATCCTGTCCCCTCATGCACAGCCACTGCCCTGAGTTCTTAGTAAGCTTTAGCATGGCCTATTGGCTGCAGATAGGAGGAGGAATATCTTTCTTTTTCAGTGCATCCTGAAGTTCATTCTGGGAGCCAAGATTTCATTTCGGCAATGGTACAGGTTTTGTGGTTCCAAACTACCAGAGAGACATGATGTGGCTTACCCACACAATGCCATGTACAGCAAGGAGGCCCACCTCAATATTCCCAGAGTTCATTTTCTTCCTCTTACCCATAGATTTTGCAGTCTACAAATTATCAAGTAACAAATTATCCCAGCTGAAGACAGAGTTTCTCTTGGCATTTGTAAGGGATATGAAAGCGAGTAATTCCCCTGTTGTAAGTCACGAGTTCAGTTTCACAGCCTCAAAGGAAAATTGCACTGAGTTGGGATGGCAAGGGCTTCTGTCACAGTTAACAACAAAGTAGATCAATTACCTCACTGGAAAGAAAAAAAGGGATAATCATTGGTGTATTATGGCAGAAGTCTAGGTTAATATTGTTATAAGTATATTTTTTAGTACAAGAATCTACAGTGACTTCAGGTATAGATCAATGGGTAATAGAGGCAAAGACCACAATAATTGGTATCAAGTAAAGCACTACTGAAGACAAAGAAAAAAGTTTTTAGCTTTGCCCACATCTTGCATCTCCACAGGTAACATACAGAAAACAGAAAGTTAAAAATGTGTTAATTTGTGTGGTGTGATTTTGTCCCACTCATCTATCCTGGTCCTGACTCTTACCATCTCAAAGATGACACAGTCATTAGTGGGACATTTCAGATCAGCCAGGAAAAACAATTTATGGATTTGACAACTATGCAAAGGGGACTTTTCTTCAAAGAACTTAACCAGTGGATTATATCATGTAGCAGGAGGAAGCAAAGAGCCATCTTCTGAGGTCTGTTCATCTTCTGTCTCAAATATTTATCTTGAGACTTGATAAATTCTTCCAGTTGCTGTAGACAGTGCATAAGTGACTCACTTTTACTAGATGGCTGACTTTTTGATAACTAAAGTTATGGGAGACGAATTCAACTCTGAAGCTATAGTGAATCAAAAAACAACTTGTTTCCTCTATATTCGTTATGGCAAGAGCTTTCTTTAGGCAAAGGTAGTCAGCAGGCACTGGCAGTAAGGTGACTTCTGTGTATTGCCAGTGCAGACCAGGAAAGCAGCATCCTAAATCTGTTATCTAATCTCCCAAACATTAAAAGTATGAAAATTGTTCAACTTTTTCTGGAACCTCTTGTATCAGCAGCATCAGAGTTGAAGCGTTGACATTTCAGTATGACGCTACTGTTTAACACTGTTTCAGCAGCTGATTGCACAGGTAAATCCAGCCTCTGTGGTGATGAGAAGTACATGCTAAATAATGCATCATACAGCTTTGATGTCTTCCCTCTCATTTGCCAAATGGCCTGTCTCCCCAGGACACGGAGGAATATGCTAAATCACTACCTACAGTATGTTGGTCAAAAATAGTCTTCCTTTTTCTCCTCTCTAAATAGGAGTGGCCAGCGTGTGGCTTTGAGATGCCTGAGGCTTGTGAACTATTTGAATAGGTTTGACAAGGCAGGGCTGCCTTCCTGGCTGCGGTCTGAAGGGAGACAGCACAAACTCCTCAGGGAACGTTGCTGTAATTGCCTGGGGCTTATGCAACAGTTGCTTATGCAACTGATTGACCCTGGGCCCATTCAGCACTGGAGTAATGTAATGAGTCCCTTAGGGAATCACTGACACCTCCCTCCTAGGAACAACTACAGCAGCTCTTCTCTCCATGAGCCTCAAAAATATGGGCAAGGGGTTTTACAGTCCTCAGCCTTATAAAGCTTTGGCATGCAGCTTGAAAGGTTTGTAAGCATCAGGAAAGGTGATAGTCCTACTATAGTTCTGTTTTGGTGACAGCTTTCTAGTTAAAGAAATAATACAATGTCAAACAACCTAAGATAACGAAATTTTAAATTATGACACTTTTTGCAGAAAAGGCATAAAGAGGTAAAATGTAGAAGCTCTGAAGATACATGGCTGGTCAAGGGGAACAGGGATCCTAACTATCTCTCTGATGCAGATAGGGGACAAAACAAGGAAAGCCATTTCTTAGACACAGAACACAGATGATCTGCTCCTGCAGCACCAGCAATAAGATAAATACATGTTAAGCAAGCACTCATAAGTACAATTTACTTTCGGTTGCTGTGGCTATAGAGGGCAAAAGCTGTTCTCTGTTTTCCTGTCTATCCTCTCCTCAGCACATCTTCTGCTTAATGAATCCATTTGTCAAACTTCTTTGATTTCTAGTTTCCAATTGTCATTGCGAATAGCTGGGGAATAGAGAGATTATTCCTCTTCTGCCTGCCTCTTTTCATAAGTTCTCCAATTAGCTGCTTGCTCTGAGGCCAGACCATACTGTTTTTCTGCAGGAACTGGGAGGATGCCTTGTGAACATTCAAAGTGGGATGCTCCTTCCCAGCAATAAAGATTCTTTTGCTCCTCTCCCTTGAAACTGAGTTGAGTGAGCAAGAGTTGGGACATCTTATACTCTGATTTTTAGTAAATAACAAGTTTTCAAGTAAAAGTGGGAGAAAAAGATTAAATTAATTTATTTTTCTGCTCCCAGATATAGCTGCCAGTGCCTAGCACTTTGATAAATTAATTCAATATTTAAAAGCAGTGACTCTTTTGCAAGGCTTTCCCTGAAACTTTGTTTTACTGCAGACACTAGTTATCTGATATTCCACCTTCAGTATGACGTCTTGTTATTGGAGAGCTGCTAATTCATATGATTTTGGCTTTGTTAAACACAGAATTGTGACATCACCAGCCCATATTTTAAAATTAAATATATGGCAAATAATTATTTCATTTGTTTTTATTTGTTTGTTGGTTGGTTTGGTTTTTTTTTAATTGTAGTACCCTTTCAATGGCCCAACAACAAGAATGGAGCCCTGTTTGATGAGCAGTACTCCTAGGCTGCATCCCACCCCAGTGACTCCTCGCTGGCCGGAGGTCCCAGCTGCAAACTCCTGCTACACAAGCTCATCCATGCACTCCACAAGATATGGAAATTCTAGTGACATGTACACCCCCTTGACGACACGCAGAAATTCTGAATATGAGCACATGCAACACTTTCCCGGCTTTGCCTACATCAATGGGGAAGCCACCACAGGCTGGGCTAAATGAAAATGACTGCTATCAACTAAGCACACGTACTTAAAAAAACTTCATGTTATGTGGGACTTTTCACGGATGTTCTTCAAGAGAGGTGAAGATGGAAAAGATCCCAGGCATATAAACGTAGTTCATAATGTGGGCAGATTGCAGACTGGTATGACTGAACGTTCCTGTAGCTGAAAAAGACTTTTGTGCTGTTCTAGACCAGTTTTTGGGCCAACCTGTGCCTTTTTTAATTCTGGCATGTGGGCCAACCCTGTGTGCTGTCAGTTTGAGTGAGCCATTTTTGCCCCCCTCTCTTATTGACAAATGTTAATGAGTCTTATAAAAAAAGTACTGGAACAAGACCTATTTATAACTTGAATTAAAGACAGGAAATTCACCCTCAGCAAAACTCTGTCAGCTGTTCTTCTTTTAAGCTATTAATGCATTCCTTAAAAACCATTCTGCAGTCATCACTTATTCATATCAGTTTCTCTATCTGGTTCGTTAAAAAGACACTTGTTGCTGTAGGTTTCAGTTTACACCTAACTTTGTGTATTGATGCACCTTTCTGTTGATCCAGTAAGTTTGATCTTTACAAAAGAGAAGACATGTAGCATTGAATTATACACTGCCTTAAGTTGACTATTGTTCTTATTATATATGTATTTGTGTTAAGTTTGCACAATCTGGAAAAATCTAACTTCTCTGGTCAGTAATGACAAGGTAAGAAGGGACTTGGGACTGGGAAGATTTTGGATTCAGAGCCACATATGTTAAATATGATGATATGAAGCAATTATATAAAGAAAATGACAATGCAAACATGATTATTCACTTAATTACCTATTGACAGGTATGAAAATGTTCTCTCAATTCCTTCACGTGGTGATAATTCTATATACGTCTACAAAAGCAAAATTCAAAGCTGTGCCTTTGAACTTATTCTGTACTGTGTATGTGTGGAAAAATGTATTGTATTTTGGGGAGAATTTTTCTTAGACATTTTCTGTCAGATTTGTAGCTATTTGTGAGTTTTTGTTAGTTTTTATTAACATAGCTTTTTCTTCTGTATTATAAAATGCACCAAGCAATTATGGTGGACCTATTACCCTATGGGTAAGAAAAAAATAAATGGAAATATGACAACAGGCATTTTAGTAATTGTTTTGTAAATAAAATCTTTGATAGCACCCAGTGTGATGATAACCACGTCTATGCCTAAAATGGACATAAGTGTTATTTGTACAGTTGTGCAAGATATATGAGGGATTTTCGCACCCAAATAAAGTTCTTGAAATTAAATAGATGCTATTTAAATTCACTTAAATACAAAAACTTCTGTAAGATGCAAACCTTCAAGAAATCTTAAATGTAATCATTCATGTTTTTATCCAACGAAGGACTTGAGAACAGATACAGCTCATAACAAATGAGTAGTCCTACCCCTATGCTTGCAGCTACAGACTGCTGAAAGGCTATGACAGGAGAGATGACTCCATATTGCTTAGTTTAAGCCCTGCTGTTGTTGTTCACCCAAGGCATTGTGTTCCCTGAGGCAGGTAAGATGTGCTGTCTTCTTTACAGTACCTTGTAACAAAGGTCGCCACGGGAACACTGGAAATGGAAAAGTCATTTTTCCTCAGGTAAGTAATAAAGGGGGTAAAATTTAACTAATGGGAAAATTTAACTAATGGGAAAACTGGTGAGAGTTTGGGGTCTAAAGAGGAACGTGCTGGAAATCTGCAAGGACGGAGGGAGAAAGGCTGCTTCAGGCCATGTTTGGCAAATGTCCAGGCTCTTAAATACTCAGCCAAGGTGGGACTTTCAGAAACACACCAGGAGCCAATCTCCACCTTCAAGTACCTGATGAAAATCTTCTTCTCTCAGTTAGTGTCACAGACCTTTTTAAATTTTGCCCCTGTCAGCTTGTGTTATTACGCAATATACTTTTCACTTTTATTAACGACAGGGATGATCAGGCTTAGGCTAACTCATTTGTTTTATTCTTATTCAAGTTCCCTTCAGGCAAAATTGGCTACATTGTGAAGAAAGATTCCCATGAGGAAGTTTTTTCAATTGCCAGTCTCTAGCAACTACAGTTTTGATGTGTTTGAGACCAAACTCCTATATTGCATTTTGTTATTGAAGATGTTTAAATCAAAGCATCGATTCTGGCCTATTAATTTTTAACAGGTATAGAAATATCTGCTTCCTCAAGACTATGTGAAATTAGTATGAGAAAGACAGTGACACTAGAATATAAAAATACACTTTATTTTCTTCAGTGAATTCCAAATCTCTGCATTGCTTTGCATCTGACAAGAGCTCAATGTGACCCAAATCACTCAAATCATTATCACTGGAATGTTGATCCATCTCCACTTACCTGATGGACTGTTGGTCATGACCTGCCACGGTCCCTCCAAGGAACAGATGCATTGTTAAAATGTTTGTGGGCAGAACTGACCAGGAAGGATCAGGATGGAGGTGAACCCAAGCACCACTCAAGAGAAGCCAGAAGCACTTCCTATGTTTTTCGTAGTAACTTGTTAAACCGAATGAAGTCTAATCCCCATTGACTGAAAGAGAGGAGAAAATGAGACTACTTTAGTATATAAACATGCCATATCCTTCAACATGTTTGGGGACAACTCCATTACCCTGATTTCAAGAGCTAAGGCAGACTGTTCAGGAAGGAAGATGGATATTGGACACAGAAATAATAAAAACTTTCTGAGCAGAGAACTGCAACACCGTGCACAAAGGCCTAGGAGACTTTGTTCTAACCAACAGCAGCACCACAAAGCTGCTCATAAAAACAGAGCCAAGAACATCATCAGTCAGATAGGGCTTGGGAACTCTTTTGCAAAAGAATGTCCACAATCTTTCTTGGTTTTTTAAATTAATTTAGAATCTTGTGTTGATGCCACAGGAATCTGAATGTGTGCTTCCAACTACCTGTGAACTGCTTCCTGATGAGGGCTTTGAAATTTAAACTGGACACTCATGGGGAGCAATATACTGATTGCCAAATGCCACTCTACAGAGGTCACCATCACCACCTGCATCAGAAGTGCTGTAAGGGAAATCAGTCCCCCTCCCTGACCACCACAGGTCAGAGCCCACTGTAGTAATACAAACCACTGGAACTTTTGGGTCACACGAGTGTACACCAGGTTGGGAAGTGCAGCAGCTCCTGAGAGGATGATAACCTCTGGGTAGAATGGCTGGTTTGGGGCAAAATCTCTTGAGTCATCCCAGTACAAACTGCCAAACCTCCTAAGTTAGATTCTGCAGCCTTTCCCTTGAGCATGGAAACTAAAAACTGCTCTTTCTTGCCTAGATATGTATTTATGCGTATATAAAGTAGGTGTATGACTACAGAAATGTTTCTGAAGAAGCTTTTATACTACATGCTGAAATATTCAGTCTCAATTTCACTTTCTCTTCTGTTATTATTTTCCTTTTTTTCTTATTTATCTTTTCTTTCTCCTTTTTCTTTTCCTTTTTCTTTCTCTTTTTCTTTTTCTTTCTTTTTTCTTTTTTTCTTTTTCTTCTTCTTCTTCTTTTTCTTTTTCTTTTCCTTTTTCTTCTTCTTCTTCTTTTTCTTTTTCTTTTTTGCTCACATTCTGTCTTTTTTTCTTACAACAAATACACTTTTTATTAAAAATGTGATTTTTTTCATGGCCTAATACATAGCAAAATAAATCATAGATACTGGTAACATACATAATACAATATAAATTAATATTATATATTACAGCATAACTTACATAACATATATAATATTTTTAAATAGATGTATACACACACATAAATGTATATGTATGCATGAGTACAAAAATCCATTACAATTCTTCAAGATTTTTCATTACCAGGTAGAAAAAAGACTCAGCGGGGGAAGAGCAGTGAGAACACCATTCAGTGGCATGAATCCTGTTTTTGTCAGGCTGCCTCTTGCTGTTAAGGTCACTACCCTTTGACAAAAATGGCCTCTGACCTCCCCAGCCCCACAATTCTGTTGTGACTGACCCTGAAACCCATGAAATTCAGGGGCAGACATTGCTTTGGAAGGTTTAGATAAAGCTGACTAACATGGGAAGGGCGCATGGTATGCACCCATCTGAAAAGGTCTGGCAGTTCTTTGGTAGAGGTTGCAATTTATTCTGTCCCCCTCTTTCATTGAAATCCTAATCCTTCATATGCTACATAAAGTGGAAACTAAAACGGACTGATGATGAATAACAATGTGCCTTTAAAGGGTAGTAACAGTTTCTTAATCTTTATATTTTAGGTTTTGTAATTAAAAAGAAAATAATTGGCTATGTACAATTAAAATGGTATTTTGCTGTGCTATATAGTAAATCTAAGCAGGCTTATGATTTACTATAGAGTTGTAAATCTGACAAGGAAAGGATTATTTTCATTGGGTTTCTCTCAAAATCTGCATTAGTATAGATGTGGATCTAACTCAGAAGATACGGCTGGATTTTGTTACTCCTTGCAGTCCAATGACCGTGCTGTTCTGGTTTTATATCTCAGTTCAACCCATTGTGGCAAGAAACCCCCACCCAGAAAATTCAGTTCCTAGTTTGGCTCTGCATCTTAAACACATGCAGGGATACAGCAACAAGTCTCAACACCTTCAGTGCTGGTAGGAGCCACTATCCATCTGCAGGTGGAACCCTGCTCCAGTGGTATTTCCCACCATGGAGCCAGTCACTTGTGAGACTAAAGGTTTCTTTTTGTGACCATCATTCGAGGACAAACCGACCACACCTCCCTTTGAACATATTGTTTTGTTAACTTCAATATATCGTTCTCTGCTCTCTGGACACTTAATTTCGATTATAGGGTGCCTTGAATATGGAAATACTATGTGTCTTCTCACTGTAATTTAAACCCATGGTCTTGCAAAACTCTTTGCAGAGACATTGTTCATCTTTGCCCCACTCTGCCCTCCTGCCACCCTCCCATGCTGCCACTTCCTCAATGAAACGGAGACTTTTCCTGTATCACCACCGCTCTGGGACGTTGGACTTGAGCGAAAGGGGTTTGTTTTGCAGCCAGACGTTGTGTCAAAGCCCCACTTCAGGGAACAGACACAGACTTTGCCCGTGGTGGAGGCCCAATGACCAAAAAGTTTGAGGAAAGGTGGCCAGCCCTGCTTTTGTCAGCCTTTCGCCTTGTGATAGCTATGGTATGCGCAGGGCAGGTCGCAGAGAGCAGACAAGCCTAAGAAGGAGGGATGAGCCACTGGGCATCCCCATGGCGCGCTCCTGGCCTGCCGCGCCCGCCCGGGACTCGAACCGGCGGTCTTCACCCCGCCCCGCCGCCCTTCTCGGCGGGAACACCCGGGGCTGCCCGGCACGGACTGCAGCACCCATCGTGCCCCGCGGCACCACAAATCGGGCACCCCGCCGCGCGCCCCGGCGCCGCGCCGCTCGGCATGCTGGGAGTCGTAGTCCTCTCTCAACAGCGGCCTGCCGGAGGCGCGGCAGCCAATAGGAGGGCTCGGGGCCGCGCGCCGCCGGCCCCTGCAGCCAATGGCGTGGGAGCGCAGCCCGTCAGTCGGGGCGGCTCCCGAGGGCAGCGCCAGCCGCGTCAAGGGGCGCGGCGCGGGAGGTCGGGGCGCGGCCGCTGCCGGCGGCGCGGAGCGGGGCAGGGCAGGGCAGGGCGGGCATGGAGCCGGGCGCGGAGCTGGGCGCGGTACTGGAGGCCGTGGAGGGGCGCGGCGGCGCCGAGGCGGTGGAGCGGGTCCTGGCGCGTTACAACGAGGAGGTAACGGGTCCCCTCCCCCGCCCCTCTGCGCCGCTCCCCCGGCGGTGTCGCCACCTTGCCCGCCCTCGGCAGCGCCGCCGGCATCGTCCTGCTCCCCCGGCCGGGGCTGCACCCTCGGCCCCCCCGGGCTCGGCTCGGCGGCGGGTCCCCAGCGCTCACCGCTTCTGCCGCCGTGCCCCCAGCCAGCGACTCCGGGGCGGCCCGGCCCTGCCCTGCCCTGCCCGGCTCGGCTCGGCTCGGCATGGGACAGCCTCCCGGCCCTTCCCCATGCGCTCCCGTCCGCAGGCCGTGCAGGCACCGCGGCACTGCCGCGCTGGTGAGCCAGGGCATTGCCCAGGGGAAGTCAGACTTTCACGGGAGCACAAAGCCAGGGTTGTCGCGGGGAGATCCCGCCCGTGGTCGGGCTCGGCCCGGACACCTTCAATCTTTTGGTCGGGCAGTGTTGTGGGTTATCGGTGATGGGGCTGTATAAAGAGCTATTCCACAGCGTACATCTGCCTCACAAGTCTTTTAACCGACGTATACCGCCGAGAAGAGGCTGGACAGAATAACACTGGAGTCTCTTTGCTACTTGCCCACCTGCCACACCACCGTGCACCTGCCCGAGGTGCTGCCCTTTGTCACCGGCTCTGGAGGGGCCTTCCTTCCACCGCCTGGGCAGTGACCATGTCCATATGCAGTGGGAGGGAGTCTGTGTAAAATGGGCCGCCAAATCTCACCTCATTTTTCTGTGTTTCCGGTCAAGCAAAGCAAAAAGGGAGGAGACAGCTCGGAGCAGGTTGAGCTTTTAATGCTGACAGGTGTGAAAGAGTACCAAGTGTCTGCTGCCCTTGCAGTGTGATATATTTGTGCTCAGTCAAGAAGTGAAGGGATTTCCTGGTAATGCAGGGGAATACAAATCAGAGTGACAGTAGGTGTTAGGTGGATTTTATTTTTCCTCCCCCTGTCCCCCCTTTTCTGATAGGGACATTTTGTCACCTAGATTTTAGTAGAGCAGTATAGTCCCTTTTGACAGATTACCTCTCAACCCCTCAGGTGTCTGTTGTTTGTGTAGATGCTTGTGTTACTGGTTCACAAGTCTCTAAAGCTGGTACTGACTCAGAGTTTGGCTTTGGATGTAATTTAAATGCAATTGTGTTGAACTAACTATCAGCTGAAATTTAGGAATCTGTTACTGGAACAAACATTCAGATTCATAGCCAAATGAATGTGGATTGGTGTATAGTTATTCTTCAGCCTCCAAGAGGTGTCTTGAAATTTGCTGCCTTAAGTGCAATATGTTTTAAGACTCACAATAGCAGTAACTGGTTTCTTAACTTAAACTTGAGCTTTTGGGCACATGAAATTCAAATGTAGAGATAGATGCAGCTGCAGGGCACTTTTTCTGAGAGACTGGTAGACCAAGAGTTTGTTAGACACATCTGTTTTAAGTTACTGCCCTCTGAGGTACAGAGGAAGGGTTCTGATTGAGGAGAATTTTATGTCTGTCCTTACTTTTCAAAATGACCCTGTGTTAAATGTTAAAAAGCATGCACAAACATAATTTCTTAATTTTGCTGTATTTGGTTTTATGCCTTCTCTGTAGCTTTCTGAGATTATTTAGACTTGAGTTGAATTGTCAAGGACAGAGTGAGAGCTGGTGCAGTTTCTATTCTGGCATTTCAAATCTTTGAATGAAGTCTTAGAGTTACATGTGTAGCTAAATACTGCTTTTGAAGTGGGATGGGAAACTTTTAATACTGTTTCAATATAACATTACTCTTTCTGTGTTTGTTACAAGTTTTCCATTGTGTTTCCTACCTCTCTTTTTCTCTACAAGGTGTTACTAACTCACATATTACCTGCGGGCCAGTGATGATTGGGCAGAGCACTCCAGTTTCCAGACCTTTACCCATGCCTCTTCTGGGCTTTAGGTTTCCTTAGGGTTTTTTCCAGATAAGAAACTTAATATGCTTAAGTTGAAAAGAAAGGATGGATCAAGTGTAGTTCCAAGATGCAGGTGGCTGTAGAATAACTATAATAAGAGAAATCAATAGGTCTGTTGTTGCTCCTCTGTGGTGTTCCATTTGCAATGATTATTGCAAATCTCTGTTCCTCCAGCACTTGGACTTGTTGCTGTCACTACATTTCTTTTGTAAAATTTCCAAAAATATTCATGTGCAAACAGAAGGGTTGCCTTCTCTTGGTTAATTACTCATCATTTAATGTTCACCTGCTTTTGACTGGCATGTTGCTGAACTTGTGTGGTTCAATCAGGAGCCTTGTAAGAGAGAGGAAGGGAATTGTTTTCCTACTGTTGAGAGAGGAAGGGAATTACTTTCCTACCATCCTCCAGGCTCTAACTGATGTTGGTAAATTTTGATGGTAGGGTAGATGTCCAAGGTCTTTCTGTGTAATTGCAAGCTTGAGCCATGAAAGAAGTCCATGAATGTGCTATGGAAGGTCACTTTTGTTTTCCAATCACTTGCATGATATAGCAAATTGTATATTAGAAATAGAAATTGAGATTTTTATTTTTTTCTAGCCATTTATCGTGCTTAATCATTTAGCTTGGAAGTTGTAAAATGTTAAAATAACTGTCCGATGTTACTGCTGTTTTCTTTGGCTGTCAGAATAAACTTTGTCACATGAGTAATATTTCACTAATAACATACTTCAGGATACTAACATAGAACTAGACTCAGCTGCTGTTTGAAGTGTTTAATAAGTACTCCTTGTTAGACCATGTCTATCTTGTGTTTAATTGTGCCAGAGAAACAAATACCTTGGTAATGTGTTTTGGAAATTGCCAGAATACAGAAAGTGGTAGTTTTTGTAGCAAGACTTACTTGATTTATATTACTTGTTTTCTGGGCAAGATGATACTGTGGTTGTTCTGCTTTGGAACAGTCAGTGCAGTCAAAAGCTTGTAAACAAGATCTGCTTGGGAAAGAATCTGAGGAATAAGGTATTTGTAAAACACAAGGCTCTAGTTTGTTTTTTTCACTCTGTCAATGCCACGTGTGGTTAATGCTCATCAGAAGTGCAGCCTGTAGATAAAGGCTTGCTCTGCACCAGCAATAGTTGTAAAACTGTTCAATGAAGCCACTCACTGGAGCTCTCGCTGTTGGGTAGGGTGGGAAAAGGACATGAATTGCCATGGTTATGGACTCACTGTCTGAGGCTGGTTTTAACCAGACTACTGAAATTTTATGATAATTTTGCAGGCATTACATACTTAGCAGCTGATGTGCATGTAACAAATTCTTGTCTTTATTTACAGAATCGGTCCATTTTCAGATTTGATCCAGCAGATGAAGACAAAAGAAAGGTAAGTAAAAGAGGCTATTGAGCTGCATACCTCAGTGTAGAAGTATCAAAGCAGTTTCTTAACTTAGTTGCCATTGTAAAATGGTGCAAACAGTGATTATAAAGTTATATTTTAATTTTTGTTTCTTCAATGCAAGAGACATGACAACTACACATTCCCTTTTTTTCTGAAAGGGAAGACCAAATTTCCTTAGAAAAACCCCCAGTCTTGAATGAAAGTAGTAACAGAAAAGCCCATAAATAATTTCGCTGGGTATAGATTTGGAATGAGATGGAGAAATAAGGGTAAAGATAACTCTCTGTCTCTACTGAGATAAAATTTTGCAATAGATTTTCTGATTTTCTCTCTTCTCAGCATGTAGCAATATGAAAGATGTATTTCTTGTCTGTGTTAGATACTTAAATAATGCTAGAGACTAAGATGAAGTAATGGGTACAGAGGAAAGCTATGAAGCTGTATGGGAGGCAGAGCTACAGAAGGCTGTTCATTCAAAGGTAGAGGTAATCAGTGGTACGTGCATGTCGGGTTTCAAAGATGGGAAATGTTTGTGTGTTGCAGTATTGAGCTGTGCAGGTGTGTCAGGGCTTAACAGATCCCCTGACACCCATCCACAGCCTCGTATTTAAAGCTTGGACATGGCTTTTTTTATTTTTTTCCTGTTATTTTTAGAGTGTACTATGTAACAACAAGACTCTGTTCTGTAATTAATTTTTGGGGCTGATTTGCATATTTATTCAGAAAATGTTCATCAGTGAATGAGGCTGCGTGTTTCTGCTATTTCTGGAATAAACTCAGAGCTTGAAATCAGAATTGCAAGGTTCCTGCAAGGGTAGCTTGTTTGAAATTGGACACACATAGATTCATTCCATGATTTTGTGCAAAATCTAAATATTTTAAGGTATTAAGTCTTTTTCTGGTAGAAATGGGCAGGATGATAAATCTGTCCTTTGCATTTGCAAAACCATCAGCTGTGTAATCCTAAGTTACAATTCTTTATTACACAGACGGCTTGAAGACCTCTTAGCTTGACTTTACCTATGGCTTTGCTCAAAGCTGACGTTCAGTAGTGCAGTGATGGACTGTGTGTGTCCTTTTTGATCTGTAGAACAACTCAGCTGGGATCTTGATTTAGATTTCTTACTGTGTCTGTGTTTGTAGGTCTCCTTCCTCACCATCCCTTCCATCTCTTTTTACGTTGCGAATGAGCAAGTGTCTAGTCTGAAAAACAGATTGCCAAATAGAGAACATAGGAAAGGCTACTCAACTGCATATGCTCAATATCTTTAGCATCTGTAAAACACTGAGCATTCTCTTTTCACCCTTCAGTTTAGATAAAAAATAAAAATGTTTAAATTGAAAGGGAACATAGTACATATTCTTGCTAAGAGCAAATTGCTGAAGTTGTCAATAAAATTGATGAGAATTGCTTGAAAACAACATGGTGCAGCCTCAGGTTCCGTTTTTTGTTTAGTTAATGTAATTGAGTTGATAGTATTTGCAGTTCTGCTGCTATTAACTTAGAATGATTGGAGTGAAGGAGAGTCTAGACAAAGGGTCACAATCCATAATGAAGTCGTATGGTAGACTTGATGTTCAGCTATGGGGGCAAATACAGAGGGACTTCATGATTTTGCCATTGGTTTCTGGTGCTATTGAAAGTTTGCATTATAACCTGATGAACGCAACACTTACTTCTTACCAGTCTCGTGCTGCACACTGGGTTTGTTCATGGCCTAGGAGTAAATTTGCTTATTTACTGCAGCAAGCCTGACAGACTTTGTTGTAAGGCATTAATGTCTTTACTTACAAGAGTGCAAGTAAAAGATCAATTATAACAATGCAAGTTTTTTCTCTGCCTTATCACGCAGGTTCAGCTGTGACCTTAGGATTACATCAAGGTTGTGTCAGTAGTGTGGTTGTGTTGAGATGTAGGTGTAACTATGCTTTAAACTTTTCTGCATTGGATACTGTCTGTTAGGGAGAGGACAACCCATACACAACAGTGACATGCTGTAAAATATGAAAGATAGAGGGGCAAAACTATGGCTTGACTGGAAGCTGGGTAGATTGGATGGAATAAGTTGCTCTGCAATGATATGGCTATCAGAGCATGATGCTTTAGGCTATAACCTAACTAAATCAGCACTGACTTTGTAATATTGAATTCCAGGAGGAAAGTAGGTTGTGTCCTCTAGAAGGCAGGAAAATGCTGTCAAGTGTGTCTATCTGGACATAGCCACAGGACTTTAATACATCACAGGGTGATAAAAACACAAGATTGTAATGTCAGGTGTCCTTGTATTTGTTCTGCTTTGCTTAATGATGTATGTGTCTGCATTGCCTTGTATGGTGGATGCTATCTGGATATAAATCAGATGGCAATCTGCGTTGTACTATAAGATCTGCTCAGATACCAGCCATATCAAGTTGGTGCCATTCCTTCTTAACTTTTTATATACTAATAAAAAACTATGAACTTCTGAAAGCCCGTTTTCAGTTTCTGTGTGTAAACTGTATAGAAATTGCCAACCAGAAGTAGATGTGTTCTGGAATAGCAGCTGAAATAAAGGCAGCAATGTTGCTTCTGAGGGCCTTAGCCAGCTCTTAGAAATCTAAAATATTTGTCTCAACCAGTCAAGAAGCTGTTAACAGTGTTTTACTGGAAAAGTTGAGTGTTCAGAACTGTGACACTTCACAACAGCATGTCATGGTTGATACACAGTTGGTTCTTTAGGTCTGTGCTGGAAGCAACTCCAGAATATTAATATCTATTCACTTGACCAGGCAGTCACCTTGGAGAGAGGTGTCAGGTGTAGTGTCTCCCTCTCTGTGTGGCACAGAGGGTACTTCAGCTCAAGCCTCACATGTCGTAATACAAAAAGGGAAGGGTTTTTAGGACCACTTTATAATTATTTAATAGCTTTGCTCTCCATTATTTATACCTTGTCAGGGCCAAATACTGCTGCTGAAGTAGCAACACAGTTGTGCTGTTTATAGACTTAAAATTTTAAGAAAGTTATAGCGCTGTTTGTGCCCTGGAAATGTCTGTCAGCACTGATTGCCTAGTTAGCCATAGCATTCCACAGCTAGAATTGCTACAGTACCATTTTTTGAAGTGATATAACAGAAAAAGTACGTCTGTCTGTGGTAGCAAGCAAGACTTTTTTAAATTGGATGGAGATGCTGAGTTTGGGGGAGGAAGGGTTAAAAAAGGGAGCAGCAGCCAAATGTTAGAATATTACTCATGTTCTTACCAGAAGTGGTAAGATATTTATGATTCACATATTTCCTCTTCCACTCTGTACCTTTCATCTGCTTTACCTCTTGTAGTACTTGCAACATCTGGTTTCTGCTGTATTAGCTCTAGCTTACTGTGTTGGGTCAGTTCTGTAATACAGATCTTTAGAGTTTTAGACCAGTTTTCTTGAATTACTGTTCAGGTTCAGTTTGAACAGGATGGGTCTAAAATTCAGTGGGAAGAAAATCACCAAAATAGTCTTTTCTTATGTTGCTGAATGTTTTCAAGGTGTTGAAATAGCTGGTGGTAAATCATACCCAAATGTATTGTGGGCCTTTCTCTCCCAATTAAATTCATGATGTGGGGAGATTCCTTAAGGCCGTGGACAGTACCATATTTGAACTTTGGAAGGATGGAAGCAGTGAAGTATGTTGATGGAGCAAGATGCTGTCACACTCTAAATCTCAGGAGAACCTCATTCTTAGATAGTGCTGTTGACGCTGATGCTTCAGGGAGGTCTGAAGATTCCTGCAGCCACCAATGCACAGGGGTTTTCTTCTCCCACTAAATTTGTTGCAAACTTTTAAAGTCTGTTAGTGAGTGTCCTGTAAAAATATTAAGTTCAAGTGCTCCTGTGGGCACACTGTGTGGTGTCTTACTTGTTATTGTTCTGACTTTACTGGAACCCCTTAAGGGATTACCAGTCTGTAAGAGAAAAAAAGTTACTAAGTATCCTTCATTAATACTAAGCTGTTGTGCTATTTCCCTCTGGTCTTGCCAATTCCCATCCAGCATTTTTCAGTTTTTACATCTCTTAAGGTTTGTGACAAGCCAGTGAAACCCATCTCTCCTTTTAACACCCTTCTTTCACCACTGGGTTACAGAGGGTAAAAGGGTTCTCCCTCTCCCTGTCCAGTGGGGAGGACCAGGAGGGCTACACAGGATTTCACCTTTCTGTGACTGAAGTTTATTCCCCCAGTTGTGAGAACAGGGATTACCGTGCCTGCTCCTCACCTCACCTGCAGAGTTTTGTCTGCAAATGCTCTCACCTGTTCAAATGTGCAATTTGGGCCTCTGCCATGTCAGAACTGGCAGGCTCCTGCCAAACAGGCCAACCTCCTGCTGTCAGTACCAGCTGAACAATGAAGTTTTGAAGTGAAGCAGACCGAATCCTCAAGGAATACAACTCTACACCTTCCCTCCTCACCCACATCAGTCCACAAAGACTAGGCAAAAATTTGGCATGGCCTTTTCAGAGGAGGTTATCTAATTGTCCTATTATTCAGCACAGTTGATGATACATGTTATATAAACGTTGTCTTGACTTCCAGAGAAAATGAAAGTTTAAACTAACATTTCAAGTACTCCGGGGCTTACCTTCTCACTGCCTTGGATGCTTGCTTAGCTCTGCAATCTAATGGAAACTTAAACGCAGAAACTAAAGACTTGTGCTCCCCTTTCCTTCCTCCTCCTCTCCCCAGTCTAATTAGCCTATGAACAAAGGTGATGGAAGAAAATGGAAGTAAAGAAATAACACCTCTTTGCCCAAAGCTACACACAATAGGTCTGTGGCTGAGCAAGGAAGAAAACACAGGTCTCTTGTGTCTCAGGAGAGGACTTTTTCTATTGGGCTATGTTGCTTCTTAGCATCAAGGGTTTACATTGTCAGGATAAGGGACCAAAATGGATTGATGTTTTTTTATTCACTAAAACAAGACAACAAATGGATTTTTCTGGGCTTCCTGTTTTAACACACAATAAAATTTTATACTACAGCACAGACGAAAAGAATGGTGTGTATTGCTCTGTGTTAATCTTACTATTAACACAAAAGCTGAAAAATCATGAATTTTAGAGAAATTAATGGATTTTATAATAAAAAAAAGTTTAAAAATACTAGAAACTGCCTTGAGTCTGTGGAAAAGTATATGAAAAACATTTCTTGCATGCCTGATGAAAGTCCATATCTCATCTGAATTTTGAAAGGATAGAACTCAAAGGAATGTTAAAATCTTAGTGACTTAGAGGTTAGCAATAAAACCTGTGACACTAGGACAATCATCATATATGTTGTGGAAGGGGATATACCTTGCTGTCTGAATTTTCACTTCCTGTCATTTCCAACCAAATGAAATAAACTGTGTCCCTGAGTTTATGTGTTGCTAATGGCATACAAGGTGGTGGAAGGAGCACCACCTAAAGAAAATGAAAACCATAATAATGCTTTTGTAGTCACATCCCTTCCTGTTTCTCCTCTCTCTGTGCATCATTTCTGTTGCACTGTCAGGGCAAAAACAGAAAATATGAAATTGTGCTGTATGGCATTTGGTTTTAGTTGTCTCCAAGGCAATTTCCTAATAGGGGGACTTTTGTTTCTTCAAAACTTTCCATGGGTAGTTCTTCAATTATAATCAGATGCTGTAGCTTTTCCTTGAGCTGCTCTTGGCACTTGGGATCAGCCAGCAATGATTCCCTGTCATGGATATTGTAACTGAATTTTGATTTGCCTGAAGTCACTCTTGATGGCTCGCTGGAGTCTAACTCCAGAGAACTTTGTCAGCAGTTCCTATGTGTTTTTAACATATGTGAGTCTTGTATCTTCAAAAAATAGTGTGTGTGCGTGTGTATATATATATCTAATGGCTAGGAAGCTTAGTAACCTGTTCTTAAGTTTGTAATGGCCAAGCTTTTAATTTAGTATGCAAAAGACTATAACTGATGCTTTTGAAAATAAACACTAACCTTGCTTATATTGTGAAATATAAGCAGCCAAGTCTTCAGGAACATGTAGGAAATAAAGTACCTTACAAGCACAGTGATGGTTTGGGGTTTTTTAAGTTGTAAGCAGGTAGCTAAAAAAAAAAAAAGAAATCTATTTAGTATCTATCTTTAGTACAGCTGTTCAGAGTTAATCCTCTTCTGTTGCTACATTTCAGTAAGATTTGAAGCCAGGAGATGATTTTATAATCTTTAATTAAATTGCAAGGATAGCCTTTAAATGTATAGAGGAAGGGTTACATTTCCACTGGCAAGTCAGCAGGAGTTTGATACCCTTTGGGATGCCTCCTGCAGTGCTTTTGACATTTTGCAGTGACACTTCCGTAGCAGCAGGTGGGTGCAACTTATGGAAAAAAAAAAAAAATCAGTCTGAGGTTTGAGAGGCCTGGTCTCTTTGTAGTCAAATGAGTGTTCAGGTTTTATCTGATTGAGGTTAAAAACCAGAGCACCAGATGCAAGATTTTTGTAGGCAGTGCTGCTCACCAAAATGTGGTGTCCTGCTCCGAAGAGGAAGGGAGCACCCAAGATTTGTAGATGGTCACAAAGGAAGGACAAAAGTCGGATGGTCTGCAAAAACTTAAAAGGTTTAATTAGCAAGTTATACACTTGGCATGGAAATTGGTATAAGTTAGTCCCTTATCTTCTGGTATAAACACAAGTGTGATGGATTTTGAGTAACGGGTAGGGTGAAAGAGAGGGAAAGATCACCAGTCCCGGCTCCAGCATGAATCCAGCTGATGGAGTGTCCACGGTCCTGGTGCACGTGCACACTCAAGCTTTGTGGGGATACCTTTTTATAGATAAGTTTTCCCCACAGTGCAGCTAAGTTTTTTGCTTTCTATGCAAATTAATTATTATACACAGTTCTAGACTTTTCTGGAAATAGGTTGAGAGCTTTGAGGGTCTTTGGTGGTCTTGATTCCCACCCACTGGGTCAGCCTTTGGTCAGCATTCCACTTCTCGACCTCGTTCCTGTCCTTGTGCTGTACTGTGTTGTGCCTATCTCCAGGAGCCAGAAGAGGGATGTTTGTCCCAGAAAAATGCTGCCCTACCTCCGTATGGCCTCCTTCTCCAGCCACATGCTGTTCTTTCTCATAGTGTGTTACTGCCAACAGTCCTTGCTTGTCTGCACAGCTATCCAGCTATCAGGGTTTGAGACATACACATTAGCCCCTTATCTGCTCAGCTTCTACACAAAAATGAGGGGAAGGTCCCCTTTATTTCAGTGGTATTGATCAGATAATTTATTAAGTGATCCTTGGTATTTAAATGCCTAGAAGAAACCTTCAGCACTGTTAATGAGAAATCAGATCTGGTTTTATGCTGGATGTATTTACTGATAATGCAGTCTGTCTGGCTCTGTCTTTGAAATGTCCATTCAGCATCTTGGTGTTGGGAAGGCTGGTAACTTGGCTGCTAGTGTTGTTAGTATGGTTCTGCCTACACAGCATCTGAAGAGAGGGAGAGTCCAGTTGGTGAACCAGCAGTTGAATTTGAGTAAATTGTTACAGACCACTTTGTTGCAGCTGATATAAACAAGGAAGAAAATAACTGCTAGGTCTCATAGAAATGTACTTAAACAGAGAACAGAGTAAACTGGCATTTTCCTGGAGTTCTGTGAATTGTCCATTCAGTTCTGTGTTACTCCTCAAAACCAAACAGGCTTCAGGGCTGTTGCTTCAGTTTGCAAAGCACAGTTAATTGTATGGAAATCTCTCTTAGGAATAGAAACAAAATTCTTGTAAGAAGTTGAGCTGTGACTAAGTAATTGGCTGTGGATCTGGACTGTCATTTTTTGTTTCCTAGACATTTTTTAAACCACTTCAAAGATGCCACCTTCAGAAACATTTAGTGCAGATCTAGCATACCATACTTAAGTCAGGGGGTTGTATGGATCTGTGTGAGATCTTATGTTAATGTTGAAAAGCACTCTTTGTATTTGAGTATCTTTTTCCAGCCACGGTAAGTACCTCTATGCCTGTACAGGTGGTCAAATGTGGTTTTTATACTATTGCCATGTCTTTAATATTCTGATAAAGATTTCTCCTGTTGCCTCTGTGATAGTAAGAGGTGGAGCTCATTCCTTGTTTTCAAACTTTCTACTGGATTAATCTAGTCAGAGCTGTGGAGATGCAGTCAAGATCTTGGTTGTCTGGGTGGTACTTTTGGGTGGGCTTAACCCCAGGACAAAGCATACTAGAAATCATATTGAGAGTTCCTACTGTCTGACTTTGTTTACAGATTGTCTTTTAACATTGTTGAAGACTTGTGTTGTTTTCTCCCTTATTCTTCTGGAGTGTCTGTTCTAGATTTGCTGTAGACTTAATGTTTGTTGTTGATTTTGTTAATTTTTTTTATTTTGGCTTTAGTTGTAAGTGATCACAGTAACAAAACTTGCTTGGATGTCCTAAGTGGAACCTTTGTTTTGAACTTTGAGTCAGGCTGATGGGCTTCTGTGCTCCTCACCTTTTCGTTATGGTGGTGATGGCGAAACATGAAATTCCGGAGACCATTCCCCAAGAACTGTTTTATACTTTACTATGATTCCTATGCTTTCTGTAATTACTTACATGACACAGACTGCTTGAGACCACAATATGAACTTCAGGTCTTTAGCAGACTTCTGCACTAGGGCTGTTCAACTCAGTTGCTGCTCTGGCTTCTTTGGTAATTTATTCATTTTGATGGTCAAGACACAAAGCTTGGGAGGGCTTGGGAGGTGAGAAGTGTGGAGGAACAGTGTCCTGTGTGGTACAATGCAGTTTGTATTGTATTGGGAACTTCTTTGTAACTGTACTTCTGACTCTAGTACCCCAGAGTAGTAGTAATGTTGTCCTGAGCTTAAGGCATAAAAATCCTATAGAGTCCTCTCACATCAAGCAATCTCTTCTGTCCTGTCTTTTCTGCCCATTAATTGATCATCTAATTGTCCATTTCTGTCTTATAAAAGGTAATTCTTCTGTAATTCAGATGTTACAGTTCTGACCTGCAGGTTATTGGAGTGTTGTATTTTTCTCATGCTGCATTTAAACGATTAATGTTTACCCCTGCAATCATGTGGGTATAAAGTATCAGTGAAGTATTTTGACAATAGCGGCAATTTTGACAATAGAGAATAGCATCTGCCATTTTGCTTAATGCTTTTGCAAATGTTGATGTATTTGGATTGTATCCACGAGGAAAACTGCTTTTGGTGCTCTCTGGAGGCCTTTTGTAACAGTTTATACTTTGAAGAGCTAATACGGAATACCTAGTTTCTCAAGTCAGCTGGAAACTCAGAAGTTATATGGAAGCTTAGCAAAAGTAGTTTCTTATTGCCATCAATATTTTGACACTAAAACTGTTCCTTTTTTGTTTGTTTGTGTTTGCCTAGAAACTGTGTGAGGGAATTCTAAACATCCTTGAAAAAGACACAAAAACATCATGTCAAGTTGCCTGCCTGGAGGCCCTCCGGATTCTCTCCAGGGACAAGAAGGTTTTAGTGCCTGTAACCACAAAGAGGAACATGCAGATCCTTATGAGGCTAGCAAAGCTGGACAATGTGGAAGATCCTTTGGAGAGAGTGTCTGAATTTCCTGTTATAGTAGAAGCTTTAAAATGCCTCTGTAACATAATTTTTAATAGTTCAGTTGCACAGCAGCTCAGTTTTGAACTGAATCTTGCAGCAACGCTCTGCAATCTTCTGCAAAAATGTAAGGACCAACAGTGCGTTGATGACATTAAATGCTTTGATTTGCGTCTGCTCTTCCTCTTGTCACTTCTGCACACAGATATTAGATCACAGTTGCGTCAGGAACTACAAGGGGTGCAAGTTTTGACTCAGGCTTTGGAAAGTTCCCTGAGTGTAAGATGGACAGAAGAATATAAAGCAGCGGAAGATCGTGACAGGCCTCCTCTATCTTTGCAAGAGACAGATTGTGCCATTGAGGCACTAAAGGCTCTATTTAATGTAACACTTGACAGTTGGAATGTCCACAGCAAGGTAAGGCTTAGCTGAAGTGTTTTTTCAATTGATTTTGTTTAGCCTGGGAGAGCCAGAACCAGCAGGTAGATACAGAAGAGACAGTTGTTGTCCAGGTCCCGGGGCAAGGATTTTAGTGCTTAACTTTTGCTATTCTAATTTTGATGGAATATAGTTGCATTTTTCAAAATAGTAGCTAAGGTAGTCTTCAAATTTTGCATCCTAGTTTCTCTGTATGTAAAACCAATCTGAGAAAATTTGTCTGTCTGAATTCTGAATCTGTCAAGAACTGATGATCTTGGTCTTTCAAGAGGTGTTGAGTCTTTAATGCTCATTGCTTTGAATACCAAAATAACATTTTTGTTCTTGTTACTACTTAGGCAAAAAATCTAATCCATATGTTTTCTATGTAATGGAAGAATAGCTTGGATTATATGATGCGAGGTAAAACTGTATGTTTTTGAATAGAACATGCAAAAAATACTATTTTGTAAAAGCCTGAGATTTACAAAAGAAGATAAATGTTGTTCACTAATGGCTAGGAAAAGCTGTGTAATCTAAAAGTATCGGATGGCTACATCTCTGGATGTATAGCAATAGGGTAATAGAACTGAGAAGACTCCGTTGTTTTCATCTGTTTTTCTGAGCATGACAGTAGGTACATGAACTCTAATTTTGAATAACCCAAATTTGTGCTACAGTAAGAGAATTATATAGGGAATCTTTCTTTTTAGTCCACATCATATTGTCTCTAAAACGTTGTTGTTAACTTCTCACTGACCATTGTAAATATGCAGAGTATAAAGCTGATCAAAATCCACAGTAGTTAAAACTGACAAATAATTGTTCTCTTTAGTGCATTGGACTAGACAGCAAATAAGACATTAATCATAACTTTAAGGAATATAAAACTTGAGAAAAATCTGAAGTTTATTCTTTGATTTAATGTCTCAAGGATATGCTGAATATGAAATCCTGAAATTTAAGATTGAGTGATGAGGGGATCTGAGAAGGTAATACTTTGAGTTTCAAGGAAATATAAACAAAGTGAGGTTTCTTTCTTCTGTTAATATTTCTGGTTTAGACCTTTATTAAAAGTATCTTTAACTTTGTCAAAGTTCTTTGTATAGAGAGGGTAAAAAAGAGTGTAACACAGCTTTATGGAAAACTGGGAAAAGAAACTGTATTACACGTTCACCTCTTAAAAAGCTAGCTCTTGAAATCTGGATCTTGACATTGGTTTACTCTTACAAAATGCTGAATCTGTAGAGATGTAAAGCCCAGCTCACTGCAGACAGGCAGGCAGGAGATGGCACACAGCTGTGGTGTTACCTGATGAGGTTTCATGTGGCTGCTGTCTGTGGGATGAGGGAGGTTTTGTCCCACAAATCTTTTCCTCATTGAAAAGTCCAAGCATGCAGCTTTTTTTTTTTTTTTTTTTAATGAGAGTTTAAGACATCCTGGGGCAGGAGAAGTTTATTTTGTTTTTTGAGATAAAGCTTATATAATAACTCCTTACTAGAAGTTCCTAAAAGCAGGGAACCTTTAAATTAAAGAGCTTTTTAGTAGTTGATAACTGTTAGCCAGATATGTTGGTTGACATTCTGCTGAGTGAATGTCCCAGTGGCAGTTTTAATGATCTGTAAGAAGAGTAAACAGCGTGTTAATGAGGTGGGCTGAAGATACAGAATTTGAAGAGGTTCCAAGCAGTAGGCAGGTTGGAAAATAAAAGGAGAGCAGAGAAATTAGGTGTGAGGGTTAGAAAGCTAAAGGAGATCCATCCTAAGGGGGACAGAACCATTTGAAACACCAGTATTTAATGACTGGAGACAGTTTCAAAGTAGCAAAGCCAGACAAGAGCTGCAGGTGGTATAGCCGGCAGATTTGGATGCTGATGCTACAAAAGATGCATTGGGGCGCTTTGTGCTCAGTCAAACACACCAGAACATATGATGGATGCCAAGGAGACCTATTGAAAAAGGGTGAGGACAAGGTTACACACAGTTAAATGATTGCAGTTACTGGTGCACTTTTGTGTGGCTGCTGTCTGGTGGGAGGTTGGAAGGGGGAATTGCTTGGAGAGAGCAAAAGTAGGGCAAATAAGATTGCTGAGAAGTTACTAATGAAATGGAGGGAAGGTCTCAAGGGAACAAAAGCAAGTGAATTAGGAAAAGAAACAGACTGAGTGGAGGGAATGAAACTGTTGGCAGCAAAAGGCCTAAATGAGGAGAAGGCAAATTAAATGAAAAAGGTGCATAATCTAAATCAAGAGGTGGTCTGATGTAAATACAAGAAGGAAAATAGCAGTGGTATATTAAGAATAATGTTATGGAACTGAGCAAACACTTTTAATTGGTTTTTCTGGTAGCAAAGGTTCGTTTAACTGGAAAATACTCCCTAGTGACTTTTACAAGGCCTAGTTTGAAGTCAGCTTATGACAGTTATGTTGAATTAAGCATTTAGTGAACTCTAAGGTACAGTCCTTTTATTGATAGGGATGGATGTTATGATCTAATAGGTATTTCCCATCTTTAATTTTTATTATTCTAGTGACCTGAAACCCTCACTTGCAATCTTCAAAATGAAAAAATATCTTCATAATTTATATTTATATAGAATGAATCTCATCAATTTCGTTACATGGCTGCCATCCTTCGACACTGCTTATTAACCACGGGCCCTACTGAAGACAAAACTGAAGAGTTGCACAGGTTGGTGGAACTGCAGAACCAGTCCATGTTAAAAGATTTTTGTTTGGTTTTTTAAGTAGAAATTTGACTAAAATCTAAAATGGAAATCTGAGAAACAACAAAAACTATTCATTTTGAGTAAAATATTACTAATATTTTTTTGATGAAAGCTATTTGCCTCAAATATTGTTTAAGCATGTCCTCTGTTCCAGATAGAAAGTGACTGGCAAGGTTGTTATTTTCTACCAATGATTATGAAGCTCATCTTTTTATAATTTTTTTATGTGCATGTGTGTGTATCTGAGGATGAAAATACATATGGAAGTTCTAGAAGTAGTGTAAATTGGAGTGGAATGCAACTTCTGTTGTTTTGCACAGAAGCTGATGGAAAAACTACATTTTGAGATTTTCATATGTAAGTTTTGCAATTCTGATGGATTGGGATGGAAGTAACAAGTTGATATTTAATCCCCAGTAGTTCTAGACTGCTTCATTAAAAGTACAAACATTTTTTCCTTTTTTTTTTTTTTTTCAAAAATGAGTGAATCATCTTGTAGTTTTAGGTATGTGGGCGGGGGGGTTTCCTCAGTCCTGCACCCAACTGTTAGGTATTTGCAGCAAAAAATTCAATCAAAAATCAGATTATTTTTAGTGAGGTGGTGGTTTTCTGTTCAGTGTTATTGTTCTTTTTCTGTGAAACTCTTACTTTTATCCAAGTAGGTCAGCTGTTCACAGGGCCTGACAGTACAGTAGCTTCAAACACAATTCACTGTTATCTCTCAGCAGTGAAAGAGTGTTGCCATTTTCTTCTTCAGAGATGTCCATAAATCTAAGTGTAGGATCTTTTGAAGATCTTCTGAACCAGCAGTCTCTAGGAAGAAGGATACACAGTTTTTCACACCCAGCAATCTTGAAAGTGTTAAATGAACTTGATTAAAATCTTGGAAATCTCTCAGAGATCAACAGTCTTAGTAGGTGAACCCTAAAATCCTACATCAGAGCCCTGCTCAGCTGGTGCAGACTAACTTGGAATAATTTAGTATTCTGTGGCAGTAGTTGCCATGACTAAAATTGGTGCTGTGTCCTAAAAGGCAGTCAGTACTGCTGCTTATGGTGGGCATTTTGAGCTCTCATCCTCCTTGAAGGGAGGGACTGGTGGGAATAAATTCCCCACTGCTGGGCGAATTTAACAGTTGTGGATAAATTCACAGAGAGCCCAATATTCTGGTGAATTATTATACGGCTGCTCTTCTCAAGTTCTGTTTCATTGTCCAGAAATCCAACTAGTCTAATCACCTCGTTAACTACATTGCCCTGTAAAATTCAGTTATCTTGTGCTATTGCAGAAGGATGCATTTTATGCAGGTCCTTTTGGTTTTAGCTTTTGCAAACACTTGCAGATGAGATCTAAAAAGGGCTTTACATAAAGAAGTAGGAAGCTGTGAAGAATATGTAGTATAGGTGTGATTGTTGTCCTTGTTCTTTTCAGTCAGAAGGGATATTTTGTGTAGTGATGCTGCCCGTGTGGACCTTTTGGAGACACCACGTCAAGGCAGAGGTTCTCTGTAATTCTGAGAGGGTGAAACAGAAAAGAAATGAGGACAAACATCACTGCTTTGTGTCACTTCAGTTGTTTCCCCTTCTCCATCAGACTCAGTGTAGCACCACATCACTTTCTGTTATGCTGAGAAAACAACTTTCTCCCTCTGTTAGCAAACTGTAGCTAGTTGACTTAGCTCGAGTTCATAGAGTAAAGAGTGCAAGTATAGCATTGTTGAATGTAGTATTTGATCTTGATTCACATGCTAGAAGAGCTCTGTGCAGGTTTTGACTTTTGCGATTCAAATATTTCAGCCCATTTGCAGAGCCTGAGTTTTGTCTTTGAATGCTACAAGGATGTAATGAAAGCTGAATAATTGAATATGCTTTTCTACCAAGACTATTCATCACAAGGCAACTCTGGAATAGAAAACCTATAGTCAGAAGTAATGCCCCTGCAAATCCTCAGAGGGATTGGGGCCTGGATCAAGGGCCCGCTGATGTATTTGGACAAGCAAAACTTTAATTCCTGATAGGAGCTTCACTAAGGAATGAGTAAACTCTTGTTAGGAGTCTGTAGCTAAAAAAGAGAGACTGTGTCATCATTTAGGCTGTTCAGCATGCTGGACTCTGACCATGCAGTCTTTATTGCTAGAGATGAGGTGTGAGTCAGAGAGCAGAGCATAACTTCCAGCTCTGCTTTCCACTTGGAGCCTATCAGTAAGGCAATTAGGAAAAATCTGTCAAAAGTAAAATAAAATACAAACAGTGTTGAATGCAGAATAAACTTTATGAAGCATCAAGGAGACATGTATTTCTTAGGATTGCCAATGACTTGCACTTCCCTAAGTTTATTGATGTGCAGAACCCAAGATGCTTAAATGAAGGGTTTGGGCAGCCTGTTAAAGCACATCATTTGAATGCTTGTGCTCTCAATATATAAGTTGAGGATTTATTTTATGTGAACATCAGTGTTGGATACATGCCCTGTGCTATGATGTACTGATTGTCAATGTGACTCTATTTCTAATAAATAAGCAGAAGTTACCTGTAAGAATATCTTAACTAATTTAGTACCTCGTATTGTTGTCATTATTCTGTCGTGTCATTACTTAATGTTTGAATATGAACAGCTTAAAGTACCACATATTAGAGTGAGTGCCATTTTTGCCACTAACAAGGTTTTAATCAAGGCATTCAGCAGCTCTAAATAGGCCTTTGCTTTTAAATTTGCATATCAGGAGGGGGCTGGGAGCATGAGTGGGTGGATGTCATGTCCCAGTGATTAATGATCTCTAGGAAGCCGAGAAGGAGAGAGTAATATACGCAGTATTTCTACCCCCTGGAGTAGGAATGCAAACACTATTGTGCAGATCTGTGCATAGTCACTGACTTCCTGGTAGCTGGAGAATTTCATACACTCCTCTACCACAAATAAAACTGTCAGTGGAGTGACAAAGATCAGAAAGCCGGGCTTCATTTATTGAAAAGAATAGCTCAGACACAGTGATCCAGAAAATTAATTTTGTAGGTGTTTGGGAACTTGGTTGTTTAATAAGAAACTGGTAAAAAGAGAACTTTTGATGAAAGGCCTGAAGGCATCAAATATTTGTTGAATTTCAGTCTATTTTGTTTCTGACTATTCCTGAATTATTGGAGAGGAATAACTTCCATGATATAAAAGACATATCTTAAACAGGAATTAGAAACAAAACAAAGAGAACAAGCATTCCCAAAAGTAATAGTTGTCTGAATTTCAATTGCTAAAAGAGCAAAAGGGAGATGGCACAGTGTGGAACAGCCACCCACTCTGATCAAACCAGAACCAGCACATTTGTTAGAAATCCTGTCTTGTCTGATCGCTGCGATTTTCTTTCTCTTTTACTAATTCTTTGTTCGAATTGTATTAATAACTTAAAAACAGAGAGCAGCTTCTAAGTAGATATTAAAAGTCTTAAATGAAGTTGTTTGAGAAGTTTTCTCCATTCTTGTAACACTTCACCGATTGTTGAAACAGCAGTGCTCATTGCTTCATTGATAGCTTTGAAGTCTGCGTATGTAAACCTGAATAGTTCTGTAGTATTTCTAAATACATCCTTTTATAAGTTTAGTTGGACATGAGCAAGTAAATAATGACAGAATTCTAATTTTTGCAGCATCTGTGTAATTGAGCCCAATATGCAGCAACAGTGCAAACACAAGTCACTGTTGACAATGAGAACAGGATAGATAGCAAACTCGAGGGATGTGTACCTTGCAAAGTAAGTTCCGTCCTACTCCATTAAAGAGGAGGGAGGAATCTTGTGATCTAATTTAAACCACTTAATGGCTCTTTGGGAAGCACTCCTCTTTGTGTGTTGCAAAATGTGAAGATGCTGGTTACTCTACTGAAGTAGAGTAACTACGGGTGGCTACTACTGAAAGGTAGTGCTTGGTAAATAAACCTGAATCTTTTTTTAATGTCTTAAAAACCTTCTGTATTTCATTTACACTACAAGCTAAATAAAAGTGAAAATATTTCAGAGGACCTAAGAAATTACCACCGTGACCTACTGTTACATCAGGGGGAAATGTTTTCTATGGTGTACTTTGTCACATTAATGATGGTAATGCAGATATGTGGTAAAATGTTATAAGTTTCAAGGAGGAAAAAACTGACCACTGCAAATCAATGTGAGAGTTCCCCCTACTGTCCTTTGAGATCAGCTGCTGTAGCTCACTGCTGGAAGCTGTGCCTTATCCATGGAATGGGGAACTGTGGGGGCTGGAAGTATTACTGCACTGCTGCAGTATTGCTTTTGGAGCTTTTTGTCTTTCTTTTTCCTTGTTTGTCCCAAGAGCTGACACTCGGCGATAATGCGTGCCACCAGAGAACACAAAATAAAGCATTGTTTGAGTTGTAGGGCCTCTTTTTGATCGTAGTTGTACAAGCAGTTTATGGGGAGTTGTACTCTGTTTTTAATTCTTTCTTCCAAATGAATAATGAATTTTTAAAATCTGTTTCAGCAATGCAATCAACCTCTTAAGCAATGTTCCCGTTTCTTGCTTGGATGTTCTTATTAATCCATCATCCCAAGAAGAAACAGATATAAAATACAATGGTATGAATATGGGAGCAATTCAAATTTTACTGGATTTCATGGAGAAGAGAATAGACAAGGTATGGGCTGCAGGGGTTCCTTGCAAAAGGGACCTCTTTCATTAAAGTAAAAAGTGCACATATGTAAAGCTTGTTCCAAACCTTCCAGCCAGTATTAGCACAAATATGGATGTTCTTCTAGATTGTGAAACATCTCAAAGTTTAGAATAAATTCCTGTGAATATCTGAAGCTACTTGCTTGTGCTTGTGTGTGACTATGTAAAGTTCATATTTTGGCTGTCATATAGAACTTCATTGAAGTGTTCATAGAATTTGTAAAGGAAAATTTGTTACAAAATGTTTTATTTGTATTTGGTTTTATTTTAGGGAAGCAGCTATAGAGAAGGTCTGACTCCAGTTCTCAGTTTATTAACTGAATGCTGCCGAACTCATAGGAATATCAGGAAGTTTATCAAAGCTCAGGTAAGTAAAATATTCATCAAAATTTGAATATGGAGCTATTGATAAACTTTGAGATTTGTACATTAGTGCAGGACAGTGCTATAGAAATAATTTTTCAGTCATATAAATCAGTAGATATTATGGCCTAAGTTCCATGATACATTTTGTAGTGCAGTTAAGTGATAACATCAGGGATATTGTAAAGCTGTGTTATTGTGAGTCACCATGGATCATATGAGATGGGGCAAAGAACTCAGTGAGATCTGTCCTCTTACAACTGGCATATAAAAACATTTCCGTGCAGTTGATAAAACTTTGCAGAACTGTGTGGTAGCATGTGAGAATACAGGTGTTTTGATGGGTTCTACTTGAGCTTTAATTTGACCTCAGCAGGCAGGAATCATTGGGATTGAAACTTGTGTGCCAGTGTGTATAAGCTGTCCTGGCAGAGTAAAACTCTGTTCCTGAACAGAGACACACTTCATCCCTCGGTCTTTTAAAGGAGCAGTTTAATACAGTATGGACTGTGGGTTGGCTTTTTACAGGAGAAAAGATTTCCATGCCATGGTTAAAGATCTAAAGGGTCTGTATAGTTTGGTGGTTGGGTGTGGTGTTTTCTATTTGTTTTGCTGCTTCTCCTCAAATCAAGTGGAGAGAAGTTAAAAGATGAGCAAGGGAAAGACAGCTGAAAGCGGCTGAGAAACGTTCTTTTTCCTAAGCTGCAGTGGTTTTTGGGTTGCATCCTGGATGCTACTCCCAGATCAAAGCTGTGCCTGAATTCCTAAATGGAGTTTAAAACGGAAAAGAGCATATATTTCATGCCTGTTTTATCTATACCAGAAAAGTGGTTTTGAGGAATTTAAGAAACTTGTTCTTGTTTTTTATTGTTTTTGCTCGCAGCAGTTCTTTCTCAGGATAATCTGCTGATCTGTTAACTAAAAAAAGTTCCAGAGCCAAATGTTCAGAAGCTAGAAAATGAAGTTGTCTGCATGTTTTTACGACATCTCGGCATCTAGATGTCAGGATATAATTGCATGCTGACTCCTACCACAGGACCACTGCCTCATATAGTGCAGAGAATGGATGGATACTGTTAACTGCATGACTGGATGTTTGATATTTTGAATTACCCTCATTGTTAAGTGTTGGCCTTAGGCTTTATTTATTGTGCACTATTCAAATTGTGATCTGAAGACAGTATGATTAATTTCCTTATGGACTGTCCTTTGGCACTCATCACTGTATTAGTATTAGAGTACTCTACAAACATTAATTCATTCTTACAACACACTGTGAAATGACAGTCATGGTACTATCCCCATTGGGGAGAGTAAGCAGGGACAAAGTAAAATGTTTTTGCTAATTGTTTGAATACTTAGTTTGAAAAAGAGGGGTCTGTTTTTTTCAAAGTAGTCAATACTGTAGCATTCATTTGTTTAAGTATCAATTCCCAGTGAGTCTGATTTCAGTAGTAATTGTACAGTAATTTAGCACAGGACATGACATTTTACATTAGACACCTAGAAGACAAAGGACCTGCAATTTCTTATGACAATTATTGGCATCTTTTTTTTCATTCCCAAGTAAACCATTGAAGATCCTTAATTCTTATTAGAGTCTTCAGATCATTAAATATCCCATATTATGGCCCAGATTTGTTTGCAGATCATATCATATCATATATCCTGTGAATGTGGAAAAAATTAGTGTAGATTGTGACTCTGAAGGCATACACACAAGGAGGCAGGACTTAGTTTGCCAAACAAGCCATTATTGACACACATCCTGCCTTTCCTGAGGGTTGAAGTTAACAATATTAATGACACTTGATGAGAAGATAGTGTTGAAGAAATGTTAAATAGTGTTTTGTCCCAAATATTTTTTGAAATTTATCTTGAACTTTTAAAGGAGTGTTTTCTGGGAGAAGTATGCATTTTCTCTATACATGTAGAGCCCATTTTTGAAATTCAGCAGTAGAAATTTGAAGTAGAACTTGCAATATAACTTATTTTCCTGCTTTTTCATTATAAGCATATAGTTTTTCTATATAAACTACTCATCATGTTAGTATTGTGAGTTTCCTTAGGATGGTATTTATAATGCTTTTACCAGATACACAAGCAAAACAGAAGACACAGAGAACATGAGTTTACTGCTGCCTGTTGACCAACTGTTTTGGTACACCCATTTGTGCTCATAAATTCCTGATAATTGTATTTTCAAAGTCTATATTTGAGACTGAGTGCTTTTCTGCTCAGAATGACAGGTCAGAAGACTTAAATATATTAAGAAGCAAGAGTCATTACTAAAGCATTTAGGCATAGTTGGCTGATTTTATTGACTTTTTTTTTGAAGAACAGAGCTTACAGTATTTCCTTGTTCTGTTGACTGTGGGAGTTTTTGCAAGTGTTGGATAGATATTGCTGTGCACTCTATGCCATTTTTTTTGTCCTGCCAGGTACTGCCTCCATTAAGAGATGTATCAAATCGTCCAGAAGTTGGCACAACAGTGAGAAACAAACTCGTGCGCCTTATGACACATGTTGACCTTGGAGTAAAGCAAATTGCAGCAGAATTTCTTTTTGTTCTTTGTAAAGAGAGAGGTAAAAATTACTTTTCCTCCCCCCTTCTGTATAAGGTCTTGCTGTAATATGTACATTTGCCTCTTGCTATAACTCTCAATTCTAGTAGCACTATGGTGGGGTTTGTTTTGTAGCTGATTATAGCTGAATAATTTTCTGTATGGCTCTTTGCAGTCGATAGCCTGTTGAAGTACACGGGCTATGGTAACGCCGCAGGATTGCTGGCAGCAAGGGGCCTGTTGGCAGGAGGAAGAGGAGATCATTGGTACTCAGATGATGAAGATACAGATACAGAAGAATACAAATCTGCAAAGCCAAAGTATAGTAGTGTTTTCAATTCTACATATCCTGTTGTAATTTAGATTTTATTTTTTTTTTGGACGTAATTTTTTTGTTTCACGTTTTCCAGAGAAGCCAGTTTTGGAATTACATGTGCTTGTACTAACTACTGTCTTCTGCTTAATTCATGGTCTTATTATTGAGAAATCAGCCTCTAGTACTGTCCATCATATAGTCATATGGCTCCAGAGGGAAAAAAAATCACAATGACAATGATTTAAAATCAGCCTGAGTAACTATTTAAAATTCAAGTGTGGAAAGAGATTTTTAATCAAATTTTAGAAAAAAAGTTATAGTACAAACTTAGCAAGGGTGGCTTTTGCCCCAGATTTTCTAGGAACTCGCATGAAGTTGCCAAACTGCAACTATTGTTTGTGGGGTATATCCCTGTAATGGAGAAAACAGAAGTGTCAGATATGGCTTAAGATTTTAATCGGAAGTTTGTTGAAAAGGAACAAAGCAGTAGGTCTAGTTTCAGTTTTGGTCTAGCTTCAGAATGGTGGTTTCTAAAATTTTCCTAAAAAATCAAGTGGGTCACATGTAAATATGGAAGGAGGAAAATAATTTCTATAGAAGTTATGCATCAGGAATCCAATTTATTTGAAGGATTCAGTGATCATATAGAAGCTGTCTGTTGCTTTTTATTAATTGTAATTGATTGGGTGTTAGAGGTTTCAGTTTGTCATGTTACATCTAAGATTTGATGCCATTTTAAGTAGGTTCTGAAATTGTTGACAGTGGAGATCTGAAGGATATTATTTTTCTGTTTTACTGTGTTTTCCTTGAATTACACATATGTGGTAATATGATGTGATGGAGAGTTGTGGTTTATTGAAAGATTCTTATTAAGGTACATGAATGAAACACAGGATTAAACGTATGAGAAGTTACAGGAATTACATTGCTTCTCTGTGAAGAAATTAAATCAGGAAGTTTCTTTTTATTTCTGTGCTTCAGGAATTTTTTTCGTGCTGTTTTCTCTCTGCTCTTCTTTGAAAAGCCTGACATTCAGTTATATACATATAAGTGAAACTATAACATCTATTTAGTTAAAAACTGACACTTAAATGAAATATTCAAGACAACTGTCAGCTGATTTATGCATCTGGTTTTCTGTATGGCTGTTAAATGTTTGTGATTAAAGTGTTTGAAAGGATAATTTGCCCTGAAAGTGTCCTTTAAAACTACTTCTCTGCTTGTTACCATTTCCGTAACACTGTTGACTTGTTTTAACAGTGAAAATAAAACTGGCATTGTAAATTCTCAAAGTAAAGTAACTTAATTTGGTTTGACCAAAAAATCATTATCATGGGAGGGCAATAGTAAACTAATACAACAGTTCTTCATGAATAAGGAAATTAACTGGAACCTGTCTATAGTTTTAAAATTAAGCCTGTACAGAATTAGTTTCAAACATGTATCTGTCATTCAGTTTCCTATTTATGTCACTATTGCTCATGACATTGTCATTGCACTATCATTACTCCCCTGTGTGTGGGTTACAACATAACAATTACTGGGGGGCTGTGCATTTCTGGGTAGCTAACAAGAAATTAATACAGTGAATCAACAAGAAGATAGAATCACATTTCATGAGAAAAGGCTAAAAAGGGTATAAATATGAAGGTTGGCTATTTATAACAAAAACTTTCATGTGCAGTTCAGACAGTTTTAGTCTTGGTGATTTCTGTTAGTTCCTTCCTTGCTATTAAGAAGATAGAAAATGTACATATTTCTACAGAAATGTAAACTGTATTGTTTTTCCGCCTCCAGCATTAACCTTATCACTGGTCACTTAGAAGAACCAATGCCCAATCCAATGGATGAAATGACAGAGGAGCAAAAAGAATATGAAGCTATGAAGCTTGTCAACATGTTTGATAAACTTTCCAGGTATTGTATTCTAGCTGCTTTTGAGAAAGGCAGCTTGTATCCTGGCTCTTTGCTAAGGTCTGGTGCTTCAAAACAGTGCTAGAATCAACTTCTTTGGAGGATTAGGACCACTTTAACTGCAGAGAAAAATGTTTAACACTTCAAAGAAAAGAGTGGTATGTTGCAGGACTTCAGAGGAAACCTCTTTAGGAGATGATAGGACAGAATAAGAAAGATGTGGTGGTGAGGGGACCTGCCTCCTGAATAGGTAGGCTGATGTTAATGGAGAGAATTTCTTTTAAAGTATGGGACATGATCCAAGCCCAAGGCAAATGTACTCATTTTTCCCCGAGTCAATCAGTAGCATCTCATTGTAACTACTTATCTCTGCTACTTATATGAAGAACAAATACAATGTGAAAATAGTTGTAATCGGAAACAATAAATTGCATAATGGAGCAATTAAAATGGAATTTACATTTAAGACTTATTGCGGATTTATTAGATTAAGTGTGGACTGGATTACAAATCAGTCTTTGTCATTTGTTTTATGTGACTAAGGTAATGCAATGAAAGAAAATGGTACTCAGTGTGACATACAGGTGTACAGTATTGATACAGAAAGTTGATCTTTGTTTTATAACTTTCTACATACAAAACGGGTACACAGCTATTATCTGTAACTTTTTTCACTTGGATTAGAATTTACTGATTTTTCTTTCTACATACTTGTAGATTGCCTGTAGCTTGTTTTCTGTGTAAGCAGAGTTCTACATTCTTGAGGAACCAATGGTAATACCAATTTACCATTAGCTGTAGGAGATAAATATATGAGTGGATCGCGCTTCAAACATGGGAAAACTCAGCAGCTAGAAATGTGTTTGTTTTGTAAATATTCAAATAACAAGATCTCTTGAGAGAAATTCAACAAAGCAAGTATTTTGCTGTATTCCTAATCTTTATTAGAAATGTAAAAATACTTGTTTTGCTGAATATCTCTAATAAAGATTAGGAATACAGCCAAATATGCAGGGGAATCTGAATTTTACATTAGCTCTCAAAGACTGAATTGCAAGCAGGATTGAAAGCAGGGAAGAAACTTGGAACAACTGGTCTGAGACTGTCAGTGAAGTAATTGGATACTTTTTCACATTATTTGCATGGAAAGCAAATGCAGTATGTCATAGTCTTTTTAGTAAAGAGAAGAAAATGCAATGCTCATATAATCTTAATTGACCTACTTTTTAAATTGGAATCATTGCTATGTAAGCTAGAGAATTAAGATGCTGAGCATCAAGGGTACCACAATAAAATGACTAAACGGTCTGAAATGTTTTTTAAAAAGAAAGATTGAGACCGGAGATGAACTAAGACTGCAGACAAGTCAGTTGCTCTCACTACAGCAGTTACACAAGAACTCCCAGTGGCACCACTGTAGCATAAGAGCCTTTTCAGTTTGGAGGATTGAGACACCTGCTGCGGTGCCTGCTACAGACTGACAATGACTGAGCAGCTGCTGCCCTGTGCTGACACTTACCCTCTTGGCCGGTAGCACTACTGTCACCTTTCTGTGTCACTTACTTCCACCTGCAGCTTCTTCTATAGCACTTAGACTGCAAACACTTCAGGGCTGGGACTCTTTGTAGTAAGGTTTTTGTTTGTTTAGTGTAGTGATTACTGTGGGGCAGTGTTGTTGGTGTGACCACTTTAGGGGCTGTGATAACATGAATAAAATCGTTTGACTGTTCTTCCCACACTTTTTGTTTTACTAAAAATCGGGGAGGAGGGAAATGCTGGCAGGAAGGAAAAAGAAAGTACGACTTGGTCTGAGAGGCTGTAGGACATTTTTCATGAATGTAATTGAGTGGGCAACCGGGGGCTTTGAAGATGTTAAATAAACTGGGAAGCTGCCAGTCTTGTATACAATAAGGAGTTAGTAACACGCTGATCATACTCAGAGTCCCTATCTGGTTTTGGAATAGAACACTTGTGCTGCCTCAAGCTTGAGCCCTTCAGTGCTGGGAGTTTTCAGACACTTAAATCTGCGTTGAATGCATCTTTTGCCGTGATTTGCACCCCACAAATGCAAACCAGAGGTTGCTTTGGTAGGAGTCTTTGGTTGATTCTGGGGTTTGAATCTTGCTTTGAGGCAGACTGCTCATGGCAGGTGTCCTTACTTCTGCTGGTCTTTGTTGTTGTCATCGTAGAAGGGGAAATACGCCATGAACAGTTTCAGTTTGGGGCAGTGTTATAAGTGCTTGCAAGTGCCATGTTATAAATACGGCGTTATAAATGTTGTAAGTGCTTATAAGAGGGGGAGGAAGTTGAACAGGAACAAAGAGCTGGTTCTCATCTTGAATGACTTTATGTAAATTTATCTGTGTAACTTGAACAAGAGCTTAGAGTAAACTTGTGTGATGTGCAGCAAAACTGGTTTAGTGCACTGGTATTGTCCCAGGAATGGAAACTAAGCTTTGAAAAGCTGACACACTTTTACTGGAGAAAGATATGAAAGAAAACATTGAAGGACTGACAAACTTGCTTCCGCTCCCTGACTGATGAGGATAATCAGGCCACTCTGTCACTGAAGTATTCTAGATATGGCTTTGACTGCCTGAGTATCATTTTTGAAAGCTACCTGATGACACAAATTGAACTCAGAAAACAAATTTGCAGAACAGTGCTGCTTCATTGAAAAATTTATAGTCTTCATTAGTCCTGCTGTTTACACTGTACCCTGTGTACAGGTTTATGGAAGCTATGAGTAATAAAGGGACACTTTTTCCCTTGTTTCATAATAGGCCAGTGGATTTTTGCTTTTTGGATTTCTCTTTATTTTCACCATTGACAATGAAAAATTTAAAATTGTTGAGGTGATGTAAAACTGATTCGTGTATTTGGTCATTTCAGGTCATACTTCCAAAGTTTTTTAGTTCTATTAGGTTGTTGGTGTTTAGGCCTGTTCATGGGGTAATTGACAATTGATGAGGCTAAATTAAAATTAATCACCCAGTTTTGATTTATCCAAATACAGGTAGGAAAGCTGAATATTGTTTCTGAACCCATTTCCCTTACCCCAATATTTTACCATAGACTTTAGTTCTACAGAAGCTTTTATAGAAATTAGAATTTTGCTCAGATTTGGCTGGACCAAATATTTTTTTTTTAAATAATTAAATGTATACAAATTATAGATATAAATGAACATGAAAAACCTTGATTACTGCAGCTCTTGAGAGATGTATATATTACTTAGGTTGATGCTAGATGCCTGAACTTGGCCCTGATGTGTCTCTATGGGTATTGTCTGCATTAAGTGTCTTGTTGATTCTTCAAGAATTGTTTGGTGACTGTAAACCAGTGTTCTGTGCACATGATGCACATCTTTGAGCAAAACTCCCCAAATTTGCAAAAATATTTAACTCAGCCTTCCATTTTCTGCAAAATATCAAGTTAGCCACCCTGAGTCAGTGTTGTATGATATTCTGTCTATATAATGGATTATTGGAAATACTCTGTGTTAATTAAAATGTCTGGAAAAAACACTAACATTTTTTCTATTATAAATGGCAGGTAGAATTGTATATTAATTGACTAATTTAAAATGTCAGGATGCTTTTTCCAAGCCAACCTTGTATTAATAGCAAGAATCCTTTTGCTGATGAAATGGTCTCCAATTATCACAGCTTGGGTTTTGTTGTACATTGAACAGAAGTCAACAAAATGAGTATGGAAGAGAACCTGTCTAAATAAGCCACCATACTCATTAAAAACACGAAATTAATCATAGGATCAATGAAGAAGGCAATGTTACATAGATCTTTTTTTTCTTCCCCTTTCTAATCATAGAACAAAATAATGTTACATGAAAGGATCAGAACTATTATGTAGTACTCAATTATGAGGAGGTGAATAGGTCCCCAACATACTGTTTTATGAAAGGAACAGACTGGTGTTTACATGACGGCTGTTTGATTACAGACACCATCATTAATTCCCTGTGTCAGCACTGCCCTGTGGCAGAGAGCAGACAAGAAAGAGTCACCCTTCAAAACAAGGGAATGATTTTTAAGTCGTTATCAAGCTAAATGGCAAGCAGGAAGCCAAAACTTGTATAGATATATTTGAAGGGACTCTTGGGAGACCTGGAAGTGGGAGAAGAGAATGCATTTTACCAACTGTTTAATTATGGTCTGTTTCTAAGTACACTTGAATAGAATGCTTTGTCTGCATTAGAAAAAGAATGTTGCAAGGTGCATTTGAGTATGTGGGAGGTCACATAAGGATGTTCAAACATGCATAAATACACACACTGTGCTGGTATAGATCTTCGTGGATACAGAAGAATTCTTGCTGCCATCTACTAGGCCCAAGCCTTCAATGTTCTACTCTATAGTGTACTATAAACATCCAGTTTCTGGATAGTAAACTGCCTGCTGAACCAGCAGTTTCTGGCACTTCCCTTGCCACCTTCTATCTCACCATAAACAGTAAGTTCATCCTCAGTTAGCCCAGGGTATCAAAGCACAGTTGAGGTCTCTAAGCAGCCAGTGCTAAGTGTGCAAATTGCTGAGGCTGGCAGGGCTGAGACTGTTCATGCCAGGTAAGGATAAGCTATGTGGGCTCTTGCATGGTCCTTCGGTTTAGCTGAGTGATGCCTCTTGCAATCTTTTTGTTATTTAGCAGAGAATTGTTCCAAACTTCAGAAACTGCCTTTTTAGGCAGCCCAAATCTTTTCATCTGTTTGTCTCTCTCTGTAATTTTCCTCTTTGGAAACCAGGAGTAAGCTTGTGTGGTGTTCAGAGCTGGCAGTCAAATCTTCACTGGTGAAAGGATGCCATGTTTTACACGGGTTTAGGACTAGATTATGGTTAGAAGCAAAATAGGCTGATCCCTGCTTCTCCTCTTTCTTCTTCTTTTGGTGGCCTAGCATATTTCTGCGTTCACACAGTTCAGTTTTACTGTGTAACTTTTGCCTAAGGAAGGATGTATAGAGTTTAGCCTTCTAATACAGAGAGAGCAACAAACTGTAACAGCCATCTTTCATCCTGCTCAAGGGTTTGCAAAGCAGGAAGCTCATGCAGGGACAGAAATGTACTTGATAAACATCCTTGCTATTCAGTGCAATGCAAGCTCAGCCTAGGTCGAATTGTTAAAGCCTAGAGAGGAGGAAATCATCGGGAATAACCCTCAAATGCAGTACAGCACAGTTGGCTATGGTGCACTTGGAAATGAGCAGAGTAAGCTAAGAAATGGGCTGTTGAGCATCATGAAAGAAAATACAAGTGCACATCCATGACTCAGAGTTCTGCATTGCATTGTCACGCAAAACTTGGTGCATTTATCCCCAAAAGACTCCCAAAGAAACCACAGACCAAGCCTTGAGCATAAGGATGTGTCTGGTCTCCTGCATCTGATGTTCAGTGTTTCTGCAGGTGACCCACCAGGAGAGAAAACATTTGTGTCAAGTTCTAGAGTGTGTGTAGTGGGATGTGAAAGTGAAGCTTGAAAAGGGCAGTTGCAGAGAAAGAACTCTTTCTTTATAATTGACAAGTGATGAGATAGGACTTCTTGACTATTTACAGATATAAGTATCTTTGTGATATCTGTGATATAAGTATCTGTGCGCCCTTGTTTTTCCTGTGTTTCTCTTTCCTTTTTCTTGAACAATTTCTTTATCCCTCAGTAATTATCATTTATTTATTACCAATATTAAATGGTAAATGACTAGAAAATTATGTGATTCTATGACTTTTGGCTGCAATATTAAATGTTGCAATATAAGAATGTGCATTGGGATTTTTGAAACAAAAATCTAGGATCCTCTCAAGAGGACAAGCAAAGGTATTTTGGCTCTTTGTGGCCATTTTTTTACTTTTAGGACTTAAATATGAGCAAGGACTTTACTCTTCAGATTACTCTTCTTCAGAAATAAGTGTAATCAATCACTATTGAGGCTTGAACTTCAGTAAGTGGCACTGAAGAGTTCTTGCAAGATGGCAAAGGACAGTTGTTTTGTTATTATGGTGTTTAAAGTTTGAAAGCCAAAAAGACCTTAAATGTATAGGGTTTTTTTCCTGTGAAAAAAAAGTCTTTGCTATTGGACAGAACTCCAAAGGACTCCAGCTTTGCCTTTTGTGGGACCCCTACAGCAGGCTGGCAGAGTTCTGGTCCTGTTTGGACACTGTATCTGTAATCTTCATGTTTTGAGCCCTTTCAAATCTGATTTCAAGTATTCTTTTGATCTCTTCTCCACACATCTTCAACAGATTCTTGAAAATTTAAGAGTGCTGTCATTTGGGCAGAATCTGCATGCTACAGATTGCATTGCCTGAAGCAAGAGGACTTGCTGTCAGTCCTTAAATAATGGCAAGCCCTCTCCAGTCTATTTAAAGGTAGCTCTTACTCTTCCGACTGAGGGAGAGTCTGGCCCATGCTCTTTGAATATGGTCTTGCAAACCTCCTTCCCTGGCCTGCAGCTTCCCACCAGACCTGGTTTAGCCAAACCACAGCAGGTTCTCCACGTCCAGTTTCTCCTGTGGCATTTTTGATCTTAACTACTGTAGTATCTGATTGTCACATCTGCACAAACAGCTGCATTTATCTTGCTGGTCTCTGCTCTTCCTGAGCAAAAGGACTCTTTGAGACTTAATTTGACTGCTTCTTGCTTGTACAATATCTAGCAGATGCCTGCCATGTAATTCAGAGGTTGCCTTTCTTGCTGTTCCTGATGTGTTAAGATTGGATCACGAGCTGTGTGCAAGGAATTTTTGTCCCTTTTTTCAGCCAAGGGAGTAGTGCTGCCCAGACAGACAGCTGGTGAGATGCTTTTGCTTTGCCATTGAGTGATGCAGTTTTACTGTCTGTGACTTGGGAGGGTGGTAGATGTGTGTTAAATTGACAGTTTTACTGGGCTACCTTTCAAGTAAGGGGTAAATTGACATCAAACCTCTGCTCCTTTATTTAAGGTGACTCCTGAATATTTAGAGGTATTTTCCCTTTTTTTTTTTTCTTTCCCAGCAGAAAATCAAAATGTTATCTTTGACCTTACAGCTTCTGCCATAATCCACCTACAAATGAGGTGATAAAAAGTAAGGATAAAATAAATCTTTGCTAATACTTTTTGATTGGCTTAATCAATAATTAATCATCTCTTAGATGAGGCTGTAGCTTGTGGAGTAGATATAATTGGATTAACTGCTGAGCAGCCTTTGGAGCCTTGAAGAGATTAAAATGGCTGTAAATCCTGTAATTAAACTGCCACAAACAAAAGCAATAGTATTAGAATCAGTCAGCTTTTTTAAAATGAATCAACAAATACTCAAGACACCCCTAGTAGTGGTATAGGCAGAGTCTGTTCTCTTAACTGATTTATTTCCTTCAACAAGATGAATATGTATCAAATCACTGTTTAAATTGCTTGGGCGTATATTAGCCAGAATGGCAGGTGAAATTTTAGGAAGAATTGGCTCTCAGAGAGCTTTTCAAAGAAAAGCTAGTTTGTGTATCCAAAACAGTGAACCTGCCCCTTGTCTTGAGCCTTTTAGGCACTGACTTTTCATGGTGTCTTTAATTGGCTAAGTAAGTTTGGCCTAAATGAATGAAGTCTTTATCTGTCCTGCTCTTCCCCTCCCACCTATTTGGGAAGGGTTTTTTATGCCTTTTTCTTAAAAACGGAGGGCTTTAGCAGAAATAACTTCCTTTTAAAGGCTCATTATGTACTAAAGCATATACTGTATGTGACTGCATTATACACATGTGTGCCTATGCTAATATATGTTCTTTTTTTTAAATCTCTTACAGAGATGAGCTTATAAAACCAATGGGAGTGCGGCCGGATGGCACAATGGCTCCTTTGGAAGAAACAGTCAGCCAGTACCATACCAACAAGCAAGAGAGTTCAGATTCAGACTAAGGCATCACCTGCTTCACTCGCAATTTGCCTCTAATCCACACTTTTCCTTAGAGCCACATCTTTTATCTAGGCATTTTATCCTAAAGTTAGCCAGCATATCTTTAACTGTTCTATTATTGGAATATTTAAATGATGGATCCTGTGCTGTAATGTCTGAATTTTTATTATGTCTCTTTAGAGAACATATCAATTTATTAGTTTATGATCTTTATTAATTTAAAACTAAACGTATTTCAAAGGGATAAAAAGTGAAAGCCTATAATGTAAAATAAAAAACGAACACTTTCATTTTCCAGAATCCTGTTTTCTGAACTCTGTAGGTTTTCTCACTCTTGATAATTTTTTGTATTGTCTTGTCAGTCTTCCTCTTTATGTAATTGTAATTAATGAAGCGTGTTTAATTGATGGCATTAGGAGCAGAGGGTGTTTAAACTTAGAAGTCTGATTGACCTTGTGAGGCTGCTTCAACTGGCATTGAGCAGTGATTTCAAAGCTACCCTTTTTAAAGTGTCATGGGGTTTCTTACTGCTACACACTTCTTGGGTTAAGCTGCTGCTTAAGATTTTAACAATGTGTCAGTCACTGCTGCTAAAAACTACCTTTAAATTGGGAACAAGATCATGTACCTTGTATGTCTTCCCTCCCTCCCCTCCCTGGTTAAGACCACACAAATATACCTCCCCTCCTTCCCTCTTTGGTTAAGTAAAAACATCCCTACTCAAAATGGTGTTCAAGTATGTACACTTAAATGAATGGGAGTGGACTGAAGTGAAGTGCATGTGCCAGTGTTCTACTGAGTTGGGGCCTACTTTTGGAGATTAGTGGGTATGCCTCACTTGAAGGGAAGTCAAACTAATCAACAAAGAAATATTTCCCTTTACAGAGAACTTAGAAAGCAGTGGCATAGAGAGTGGGAAGGTGGGAAGGAGAAGTGTCACTTTCAATTCTGTACTCTTTGAAAACAAAGATTAAAGTTTTAGGCGTGCTGCACTGCTGTTCTTGCCTCTTTGCCTGCTTGGTTTCTTTCTCTGTTTCTCCCAGCATGAATTACATGAAGAATGTCCTAGTTTCTAATTCCTGTTTTTGCGCAGAAGCATGCACATGCCATTCCCTGTGAACCTTTCAGAGGTTGGTGATGGTTCTCCAGTTTGTTTTTCTTTCCTATGACTTGACACTGGTTCCCTGAACTAAGGAGGTTGGTGTTCAAAGACCTCGTAAAGGGGGGGATTTGGTATGAAGTTGTGCTGTGGTTGCCTATGAGAGGAGCTTCCACAAATCTCCTTAGTCTTCCAAAAGAACTGAAAAGAAAAAAAAAACAATGCACTGCTGTCCTCTCAGCAGCGCATCTTGTGTTTCCAAAGGACAGTGTCCAGCCACATCAATGTCCTTCCCACCCCCTGCCCCCCAAAAAAGTGGGAGCTTAGAGAAATGTATACAATTAATGTCCCTATGCTGGGACCTTTCTGAATGTTGATGATATTTTGGGTTGTGACTTGGCTCAGTCTATATTTGCTGCATCCACATGGGTGCAATTTGCTGTGGGGGAAAAGGAAGCCACCTTTCCCACACAGCAATAGCTAAAGAAAAACAGTGTACTGATAATACTGTAATTGTACCTATTCCTCCTCTGAAAGAGGGAGGGAGAAGTTGTCCAGGAGCAAGAAATATGCTTGGCTGCCTCTAAGCTGGGTCTCAAAAATGGAATTCTGGATTTAGTATCATCCACTGACTGCTCTGAGCCCAGCACAGGCAAGTATAAACTGCCCTGCGCGTGCAAGGAATTTGTGAACTTTCCCTGAGGAGCAAAACTGAACTAGCTCTGCTAATGAGGAACTGAGCACTGTCTTAGTATCAGCTGAGGCTCATTCTTGGGACTGGGGAATCTGTTATTTCAGTAATGGGCCTCTAAATGGATTTCTGTAGAGGGCAAAATACAGAGCATGAAAAAGGGGAAAATCTCAGTTTGTTGTTTTACAAGCTGTAGAATGTGCTCCTACAATTAGCTGGTTAAAGAGATTAATAAAACAATAATGGCTCCAGGGACCTTGTTACAAATGGTATAGCATGAGGATTTTGGGGTCTGTCTCCTGTCATTTGCCACAGGGCAGCAGTATTTGAAATAAACAGTTCTTCTCTTTAGTTTATCTTGGAAAACAGATGCTCTTAGGTTCTACAGACATGAGATGCTGCTTCAAGTAAAAAGAAAAAGCATAGAAGGTTCTGCCTGAATCCTCTACCTCGAGCAATTGTCATAACTGGGTTCCTGTAGTGCAGGCTTATGTTGTCAAATTAATAACTTGTACTCCTGCAATGCCCCAAAGCTGTTCCAAGGTGATAGGTTGCAGGATTTTTGGCTTATCTTTGAAATGTGACGTAGATCCAAACTTATCTGCGCTGGCTGGAGATCTGGGAATATCTTGAGACAAAGGTTCTTCAACTCAACAGTGCATGTACTTCCTTTTGTGGTGTATGGTATTTTCTCTTCAAAGGAACTGTGCATGTAGTAAGATTTCTCTTGGAGGGAGCTTGGAGAAAAGTGAGTATTTGGAGGTTAAAAAAACCAAAACCCCAAAAGAACTCCCTGGAATTTTTTGTTTACTGTGAAATTAGGATTTTCTTCTGGATTTATTTTCAAAGTTGAACCTCCAAAATTGGAGGCTTGGGCACCTGAACCTTACTTAAACTGGCAAACTCGGCAGTGAGTCTGACTGGTTTGGGGAATGCTCTCTTTTCCCTCCCCAGCAGGGTACAGAGGTGCTGCATCTGTATTTGAGTCAGTGTCAGACGTTCCTGGCCGATGTGACCATGAAATCTGCTGCAGTCAACAATGCTGTAATACCTGGTAGTCTCAAACCTGGAGAGTGATGGAAGGTTTGCTGCCTCAGCAGGTCTGGTAGGGTCATCATATATGTATCTGATTCTATTATTTCGTTCAATTATATGAAACAAAGATATTTTATTATATAAATGCATACTTTCATACTTTAATCAGGAAAAGGATCCCTTCTGAGTAAAATGTCAATAAATTTTCTAGCAGTGACTATAAAGGTGTTAGGTAGTGGGTTTCAGATACGTGTACTTTCATTCCCAAAAAGCTGTTCCCAGTCAGTCCCAAAAACAAAAACTTGTGTTTCAATCTTTATTTTGGCATCAACAGTCCAAAGCAACAAAGTTCTCATTAAAGCTCATCAATGATTTGGAAGCTTTGCTTTTCTTTGTTTCCCATTACAGTTATGAAACAAAAGATGATGGGATATTGCTGAAATTTGACAGAATACTTTGTTCTTTTGCAAAATAATGCAGATGCATTTGTTTAAATGTTCATGAAAACTTCCTGGCAGGTATTCTCAAATGCTAATTGAAACTTTATGTGCCCCAAAAGTGGTTTTCAGGAAAAAGGGACATTTACAATCTGTTAAAAATGTTGTTGTGAGAAAATTACCAGAACTTTAAAGAAAGTTGCCAAAGAGGAAAACCACATTAGCTTCAATGTTTTGAATATGCAACATTGCTGTATATGTGCGTGGCCAAAGTAGATTTTTCACCCTATATCTGGAGTTTTTTCAAGTACCTGAAAACCTGCAATGGCTTTAAAATACCAAAAAAAACCAAAACCAAACCCCAAAAAAACCAACCAGGCAATTTCTCTAAGTAATAATTTTCCCCTACCTGGGTGAAAAATCAATTGTCAAAGGTGGCTTTAACGAAGAGAATATTACAATGAAGCTGTAGAATTAGTGGGTTGCCAAGCACCCAAGTCTGAAAGAAGAAAGTAAACCCCAAAGTATACAAGATCCCAAATCTCCTGAAGGAGCATTCCACAACATTGTACTGCACCTTATTACCACAAAACAGCTAATAAAATCCTGTGCTTTAATAAGACTGGCTGTAAAAAGACTGTTCCACTGTTCAAACAGTTGAAAGTCAGACTTTGCTGGTCTTTGATGAGCAGCAAGTTAAACAGCTGCCCAGGTCAGATTCTTTTCTGGTCAAGCATGGAAAAGTGATGATTTAGTAACAGTGCAAAGATGCAGCTCACTTTCAGATGAAAAGAAAGAGGCACAATTTAATCCTGCAAATTAAAATCTTTGTTGCATTTACATCTTAGTTACTTGGATGGCTCTGCCCCTTATGAAAAGTGATAGGGAACATTTCCCAGTCTCTTCGTGCAAAAGAGTTTGCTCATCCTGAAGTTGGTTCTCTCCAAAATACATGTCACTCTGGTGATGCAATGTTTAGACCAGGAATTTTGGGGAGAAGTGATGTCCTTTTAGCTTTTCCATGTATTCTCCAGCTGGCTGCGCTTGAGAAGCAGCTCTCTCAGCAGTGGCAGAGGAGCAGGCAGAAGATCCTGGAAAGGTATGCTGGAACTCCTTCCTGACCTCTTCTGCCAGCCAGCTGCTTGGGGGTGACCTGAGTGAGGGCAGCAGAGGCCCTGCCTGGCAGAGGTGGGACCTGGGAGGCCACACTGCCCATCTCCTGCTGAGGTCCTGTGGGAAATCACAGCAGACACGTGGCTGCAGGGCAGAGGGGGAGATACAGGTGGATATGTGGTGCGGGAAAAGGTGGTGATTGCCTACTTGTAGTAAACCTGGGTATTTTTCAGGGCTCCTCCTCTCACCACCAGCAACACTGTCTGCAGGTGAGTCCTGTTAATCCTCTGCTTTTACCTGTTACTTGGCCTAGTGGAAGGCTGTGCCTTCCTTAGGTTATTGCCTTTGGTTTGGAGAATTGGTGATGCTTTGGCTGTTGCTTGTCTGTCCCTCATTTGGGAGGTGTGCCACGCCTCCACGGCTTGCTTTCCTTCTTGAGAACAAGCCCATCTTCCTTGCTCTGTACAAGTGATGAGGAGGGGGTCCCTCAAGAAGGGATCAAACTCATTTGTTGGGAAGGAGATGGGGGCAGCTCTGTCTTCTGTCTATGCAGCACCAAAGCCACTTTCAATTCCACCATGAGACAACTCAGAGGGCCAGGCTAACCTACAGCTACTTCCATCTCAATGGCTTCTGTCTGGGCTTGAGGACAGCAGATAGAGTCTGACAGGTACGGGAAAAAAAAGTAAAACCCAAACCTGACCATTGCCACAACCAGTCCAACAGCATCATTTGACAACACATGGTCAGCTCCCTGTCCGGGCTGGGAGCTACAGGGTCCAACAGGATTGGGTAAGTTCCTCGAGCATCCCAGCTTTATCTAGAGTAGGCATGAGCACAGATTACTGAACTGCTGATGTGCTTGGGAATCGATCCCTCCAACAGCATGCCAATCTCTGTGGGGTACCTAGGAAGGCTTTTAGAGGTTGGTGGGGAAGGAATTATTCAGACCACCCATCCTAGCTGGCTAAATTACCCGGGTAGTCTCTTCTAACTCCTTTTCCAGTCACGGATGAGAGAGAGGACAATTCAGAGTAAGGCTAATTTGGGTGCACTGAATGACCCTCTGCAGGAGCTTTGCTTTCCCTCCCTCGACTACAGAGGGAGCCTGGGGAGACCAGCTGGTTACATTTAACTGCTAAATTGATTGCCAAAAGATGGGTGGTGAGAATTCCTTCCAGTTTCCACTTTGCCATGGACCACACTCTTCCCACAGCAGGATGCTCGCTTGCTCTCTCCTGCAAATTTGGAGACTGCTCAGTGCAGTGGGATACAGACCCCCAGGAGCCACCACAAGACAAAAGCTGCATTACACAGTTGGCAGGTACTGTACAACACTGTGTGCAGGGTTTCATGGGCTTTAAAGCAGCTTTGCTTTTGGGAGCCTGTTTAACAACTTGAATTTGTATAAGCCAAGTTTTATGTATGTTCTGAAATTTAAAAAGCAAAAATTGTCACTAGGGAGGGACAGACAACAGAAAAGACTTCTAAGTTCATTCCAGATGTTACAAATGGAAAGGAAGGTGAAGCCATTCAAAATAAATGCTGCTGAGGTTGCCCCTTCCTCTTTGCCTGATAAACCCATTACAAATTAAAACAAAAGCAGCCAAGATCCAAAAGCTTCAGGGCATCCATTAGCCCTCTTTTACCTTTTAGAGCTCATAACAGATACTGACTGTGGGTGTTAGTACTTTTCTAATCAAAAAGGCCAGTTCTCATTCTGGAAGCTTAAAATAAAAATTTCTGCTGTATAAAAGCCAGCAAGTGTAAGAATTCAAACCTAAACCTAAACTACAATAATTCTCAGGCTTCAGGATTATTTTTTGCTCAAGAAGTGATCTTGCCTGGTAAATCACAGTGCTGTGGCATATCACACTTCCAAAGGCATTTGAAAAAAAGCAGTAGTTTATTAGAGTTTTTTTCCTTTTTGAGAAGAGAGTAGTAACTGTCTGGATTCCCTCCTGTTTTCTCAGTCCCCAAATGTTCATAACACCCTGTTGGGGAGGAGTAATTCCCATCCAAGTTGTAAAACACACTTATAAGTAGATGGGAAAAGCATGAACAGAGCTGTACAGAAAACAAAACCGCCAGGAACAAGATCTTATTTTGCATGCTTCTCACTGTTGTATTTTTGCCCCAATTAGCATATTTTAAAGACAAGGCTTTAAAAAAAAAAATTCTGCTATCTGCCTGAACTGTTCTCAAGCTTTGAACTTTTCCATCCTTTCTATTGATTATGGCCAAGTGACCCATATTTAAAAAGCATTTACAATAAAATTATAGCACTTTCTTTTGTGCTGCTGGCTTTCCCAGTGAAAAGCTAAAATGTTTTAAAATTGTCACTTTTTGACAGAGGTAATGGCTGTAATATATTTAGTCTCTTCCCCCTTGTTGTGCTTAAAATGGCTATGCTAATAAAGGGCACAGCTGTCGATACTTTATGGCCTGCTGGGGGGAAGAGGGGGAACGAAGGCAAAAAACAGATTGACTGTGTGTCAACAAATGCAGCTGGGAAAGAAAAAAAGAAGCCCCTTGAAGGCCCCTGCAACCTAAAGTCCAAGATAAATGATGTCCCTATGCTTAAAAAAAAAAAAATGGAGGTTGGAATTCAATAAAGGGGAACTGAAAAGGAAACTGCTTAAAACTGAAAGCCTTTTCTCTGCCTCTAGACAGCTTACAAGAGAAATGAGCAAAACTGACCACAGAAAGAGGGTGAGCAGCCAAGAAAGAAAACAAAAGCCTATCCTGGAAAATATATTGCGTCAACGAATTATCTGAAGTGCATTACCGCCAGCGGGCGGAGCGCGTACAGTTTAATGGAGATGCGACAACTTTTACATGCCGCTGCCTTTTGGGGACCAGGCTGCTTTGTGCACAGCAGAGGGAAAAGGGGAGCTGGAATTACTCATAACAAAGCAATAGGACTGGGACAAAATGGCCAGTGGGGTGATGGTGGATGTCGCTCCTTGGGGATCTGGGCTAGGCTACCCCCAGGGCTTCTGCCCATCTCAGCAGTGCCCGGCAGCTTCGCTCCCTGTGCACCCCACTTTAAGGGGTTTTTTACCCCAGGGCTGCTCTGGTGTGAGCTTCTCTGGACTTTGGGAGGCACCACGAAAAGAAAAACAGTAATGCTTCTCCCCTTCCTGGGGACAGCAGCCATAGGAGGGAATGCCATTTTACGTCCTGGTAGCCCTGTCAGGCCTCATTCCATTACCCGCAGTGAGCTGGGCCCACACGACGTGGCAGGCACGGCCCTTCGTGCCCACCTGCACCTGGCCTGGGAGGCCAGCAGAGACCGGCCACTCTCCCCAAGCTCTGCAGTGGGGACAGCCAGCGGGAGCTGTGCCTCAGTAGGCTGGGGAGGGCAGAGGGAGAGGCAGCACCATTGCTGTCGGGAAGCCCTGCAGGTCATGGTGGGCCTGTCCTTGCCACCCCAGCTGTGCTGCAGCTGGATTGATTCCAGAGATGGCAGACCCCAAGGATGTACACAGCTGGGACCCTGGTGCTTTTGCTACTTGTTAACTAATGGTCTTTCTTTTTGTTTTCACAGCAATGCGTGTTAGGACCCAGTACAATGCTTCAGATAGAGATGGCTCCTTAAATGCCCAGCTCGGAGGCACAAACCCCTGGGTTGTCCCTGTGAGGGGCTGCAGCAGGTCCTGCCTGGCTGGTCATGGGGAACTTGGGCACACCATGGAATGGCTTGGGGCCATTCCTGAGGTACAGCGAGAGGAGTAATAGGGTTGTAAGGGATGTAGGGATGGGGAACTTGAATTAATGCAGTGAGGAAACAGTAGTATTCAGTGCAAACCTGCAATAATCAGGTGGTTTTCATGCCCCAGGTCATGAGACAGCTTGTTTGCATGGAAGCAAACTCATAATAAAATAACAAGTGACAGGGAGCCATTTGTTCATTGTCATGTCTTGGACAATTATGGAAGATTAGGACAGTTTTTCCCAGCCTTAGGCTTTGTAAGTAGTCTTGTCTCCTGGACGTATGCTGAGAGTATGGGTAAGGCTGCATCAGTGCCACCAAAGCTCCTGTATCCCCTGGTAAGAACAAGGACCCAGACACTCCTGCTACCTGTTTTGGGTCTGGAAAGAGGCTTTCTGGGAAATAAAAGTTTGACAGCAGGTGAGGCCAGGAGAGCTGGTCAACCTGCATATAATCTCTGCTTCTGCATTTGGAGGGTGAGGAGACAGTCTGAGGTGGGATGTCCTGCTTTCAGGAATCATTCTGAAGGTCTTCTCTTTCACTTTCCCACTTCTGTCATTCTTGACTTGCATCACCTTTTTTTTTTATTATTTTTCACTCAAGGCCTTTTTTGCCTAATTGCTTGCTTGCTCCGATTCAAGAATATCTGGAAAAGTTTGTCAGATGGAAAAAAGGGTTATCTGTTTTCTCAGTTTCCCAATTTTTGCATATGTGTATTCTTTTTAACCTCTGCAAATTCTCCAAGAATAGGAGGAAGGAAAAATGAAGTAACCTAAGACAAGGCAAAATCAGGAAATCAAAAAAAAATTCTGAAATTAAATGAAACTGTCATATCAAATTTTTACTAAAACAGTGGGTGGTTAAAATGGCACAGAAAGTGCTCATTTCCATTTGTAATTATTCGAAAGAGTTTTAAAAGGCCATAATTTTTACTATTTCTGCTAGATTTCACTTGGTAAAGCCCTTGTACCAGTAGAGGTCAATACCTCCCAGTGATTCTGTGTCTGTGGGATGAACAGTTTGGTTTTGGTTTTCTTTAGAAAAGAGTGGAATTTGGTATGGCTGATGTGCAAGAGGAAAAACTGAAAGATAGCTGCGCCCAAGGACAAAAGAGTTAAGAGATTCCCCACCCACACTGGGGACTTTGGGAAGCAAAACTCCTTGCCTGTGACCGTGACTCATTGTGTGTCCCACTACCTCTTTGTGGGTGATAGTTGAAAAAAAATGGGTAAAAACAAGAGAAAAATACGTGCACCCTGTGTGTGTGGTACAAATGATATGTTCACTCATGTGGCCAGGCAAAGGTTCTCCTGAAGCTGGGTTAAAGGTGGAAAGACATGGTCCCTGTTAAAAGTAAGAAGTAATGCTATGAGAAAAAGCAATGCTAAAGTTGGTGTGGTGCATGTAGCATGACTGTAAGTAGCTCAGCAGTATCTGAGCTGTAACTGCTGTTGGAGAACATTGTCCTCTGGAAAACATTCAACAGGTTCCTGGAAAGTCTGTGGCCCTGGGGACACTCAATGTCTGTATTCACGATTTGGAAAACAGCCTGAAAGGGCTGGAGATAGCACAAAGATGGTGTGTGACAGTCAAAGCCAATGAGTTACAGAGTGGCTGCATAATCTCTGCAAAAGTGCCATTAGCCATAAGGAGCTGATCCCTTCCATACAGTGCTGGTGAGACCATGACTGTGGGCAGCTTCCATGCCCATAACCCACATATCTGCAGAGGTCTCAAAAACCCAGTGAGGTAATTTACGATTGTGCTGCTTAGAACACTCAGGGGAAGGCTGAGAGAGGGCTGTGTAGGAGCCACAGCAGATGGTTTTTGTAATTTTTGCTTTGCAGACCACCACAATTTTCCAGGGAACATGTAAGCCTGGGATAGTGGCTGTTGAGCTCATAGACTTACTTTGTTAAATTATCATTTGTGAACTGTTTAACAGGGGCCTGGAGACCCTAGGAACTGCCAAGAGCCAGAGGTTGGCAACCACCAAATATCTCTGTAGGAAGAAGGTATGTAAAACTTCTATTTATTTAATGGAGCTGAAAAACAGCCTGAAATGTTATTTTATGTACATAATTGGGCATTGAAGTGACAGACTGAGAGCTCTGGTGGGCTTGCTGCCACCAGAAGCTCTTCAGTTGGTCAGCTGGCTTTTGAATCTGGACAGCCATGCTTGCTGCTGCCATTGGTGTTTCATGGGCTGTGGGGAGCCTGAAGACTCTCAAATCATCTGTGCTTTGTACCAGTTACTTGTAATACAGGTCTTCATGTCAAAGCCTTTCAGGTATGGTGTCTCCCACAGTCCTTTTAAACAAAAAATTCCGGCAAGGAACTGATCAAATTTTGCCTCCTGTTGTTAATATTTATTTTTAGTTTCAGGCACTTTTGGATGTTGTCCTCATTGCTTGGTCTATCAGTTTTAATGGATAAAGTTTAAAATATATTGTGTTTCACCCAGAGTCCTTTAGGACTGGTGTTAATTCTCTTATTTTCAACCCACAAGGTGTGAGGGTGCCTCTGCCTTCCTCCCAGGCTCTTCTGCTGGTCTCCTTCCACTGCATGTGGGTGATGGGTTCTCAGAGATATCAAGTCACCTAAAATTTAGCTAAAGGAGGCAGGGAGAGGGGAGGGAAAGGTTCAAGTGTGCCCTTTGCCTTTATAAAACATGACAAATGGTTTGCGGTCAAGCTGATATCTTCCTGTGTGCTATCAGGACCTGGGCACAGATTTGTAGGAAATGGGTTTTGCTGGTTCTTATGTGCATGAGCAGAGAGTCTTTCTCAACAGTTCCTTTGATAATTGTTTCATCCTGCTAATAACATTGTCACTGTGTGGAGATTCACATGTGTTTCTGTCCTTTCCCTGTGCTCCCTCTGGTAGCTTTAAACCCAATTTCCAGTTTAAAACACATCTGTCAGCACAGTAAAGGTGTCAGAGACACACCACTGCCATGTTTAATGAAAATCTGTACCCTTGAAGAAAAGAGAGGTGCAAAATAGGCCCCCTTGAAGGAAAAGGCTCCAGTACGTGCTTGCAGTTTGCTGGAGAATTTCCCATGTAAATACCCCAGCTCAGCCAGCCCCCAGGTTCCCATCAGACAAACATCTGCAGGAGGCCAGATGTTAACCCTTCCAACACACTGCAGTAGTTTTGCCGTGCTTCCTTCCTGCTCCTTTTCCTCTCCCTCTCCCTCCTCTCCCACAAAGCCCCTGGCTTTACCTTGCCAGATGATGTTTAGAGGTGAGTTTAGGGATGCTTACAGGACATTTAGGGGATGTGCTAGAGCTCAGGGATGCATCTAAGGTAGATGTCTCCTTGCATCTTCACTCTAGAGAGCAGGTCATCCCACCTGTGAGACCCATCCTGGGAGGCATCAGTCATTCTCCAGGAGTGCCTGTCTCTACAGTGACTCCAGAGAAACTGCAGTGGATCAGACATCTATTTTCCAGACAATTAAATCTTTGAGTTTAATTTTAATATTGCCTTTAATACAGGTAGGTAAATCCTGAGACCTGCTCTCAGCAGATGTATTTTTCCAGGTGAAAAGGGAGGGCTGTTTTGTCTCCCTGCTATCTCAGAACTGCCTCGTGAGGTGAGATATGCTACAGTTAAGGAGCCTGGAATGACTGTGCCACCCCTGCCCACACCGTGACCATGGCCATTCCATGTTTCCGACTGGGAAGGGAGCTCCCATGCAGCACAGCAAGTCATCACCTGAGTGATACGCGCGCACACATGTGGGTGCCCCTGAGCATTTTTGGCTCTGCTGCCAACACTTTGGAGAGGGCTATGAGATGGATGAGAGAGATTTGGTCCAGACTTGTGTCTCTATCACAAAATCAGGCTGTGGTTCAGCACCGGGCAGGCTCATCTGCCCTCAACTTACCCTTAGATGGGGACAGAGCAGCTGCTGGAACAATTTGTGGTGTGGATAACTGAAGAGTGCATCTGCAAAATACCTTCTGCTTGCAGACCCTTACATTGCCCTAAAGGAATCAGCCGATTTGCGGGGAGGATGCTACAGTGCAGGATCCCAGAACTGTTAAAGGATTTAATCCAAGAGTCAGAAAGCCAGTTGGATCCTGACAGGAGGGACATTGGTGCAAAGTCCTTGCTGGGTTTCTGATGCTCAGAAATCTTCCTAACAACCCCCATGTCATGAGTGCTTTGGTGAAGAACTATATAAAAATACCAGAAGTATGTTATGCAATAAGGTGTTTGGGATTACAAGGGAGACCTTGCAAATCTAGCCATGAAGCATCTGCATGGAAAAAAAAAATTTAATTCGCATCTTCTTTCAGCTGCAATCTAAACTTTGTGCTAAGTTAAATCTCCCCAGCCCTGGGCTGATCCCTGTAGCCCCTCCAGGGTTTTCAATGCATCCAACAATGAAAGTGAAATCCAATCCCATCCAATTAGAGGAAAATGAATGGCTCATCTACAATAAATGGGCTCTGAATAACAATAAGCCAACAAGAGAGCAATGAACTGGAGACAGAGTACAATCTTCCTGAATGTTAATCGGCAACTAACTCCACAAGCTTCTTAGGGGTGGAAAGAATTGGAGGAAAATAGATTAGGGAAGCTTTAGAGCACATTGCCTTTTAACTGCTTAGGCCTCACATTTTTACCTAAATACAAGAATGTTTCTAATGCTGCCTTTTGCAGAGTGGAGGGAGGGTGTGTGTGATGGGGGTATTTGTTCTCAAAGTTAAATGTTTTCAGTTTATTTGTAATTTGTCATGGTAGGTCCTACTGTATAGCCTCTACTGTTATTTCATGGTTTTATTTATTCAAAAGTCCTTTTCTAAAATTAAAAATGGCAGAAGCCTTGGAAAATGCCTTCTGTAGATCTGAGAATTTGGGGAATGAGGCTGAATGAATTCAGGAGTTAGCCTGAGACTGAAGAGAAGCTGGAGAGGCAAAAAAGAAAGGATAAGGAAAACTCTGCAGTTCAGCTGCTGAAGTGCCATCTGTACCAAGCTCCCCCAACGCTGCCTGCTCTCTGGTTCCGCCTAGATGCCTTTTCATGCTGTCAAGGCTAGTAATACCTGAAATACCTCAGCTCAGCTGATGCTTTCTACTGCCCTCAGCCTCACAGGTAATTTTTGTAAAGCCAGGGAAGATGCAAGCTTTCCTGACCCACCATTAAGAAGCCTCTGCAGCCATGCAGGCTCCATATTCAAGGCAACCAGGTCTCACCAAACTGAGCTGGGCTGCCTATCTTCTCTATTCAGGTTGTTAATTCCCTAATAACCTTTGGGGTTTTATCCCCTCCAGACAAGCAGAGATCTTATTCAGCCAGACCAGCACTATCATCCCCTACTGCCTACCTTCATCCCCAGGAGCCAGCTCAGAGGCCATGAGCAGTATTGACAGCTGATGAGGCCTCACCAGGTGAGAGCAGGTTAACCTCACTGCAGCCTGGGCACATGCCTCGGCATGTTGGTCCTCTGGGAAGTGAAGTGCTCCTGCGCTGGTGACATTTGAGGTCCAAGCCAAAAATGGAATGGAGTAACTTTAAAGTCAAATGATACAAAGTGCCTTTGTAATTTATTCTCCTAACAGGGTTTGTTGATGCAAATATGCTTTGTGTGTTGCATTCTTTATCACAAAGGTCTTCCCAGAAGCAGCTCCAAATTTGCTGTGTCATGGCCAAGAAAGCCAGCAAACAGGTCTGTAGAAAACCAAAGTATTCTTTCTTTGCATGGCAAGATGAAAATGGAGAGAGGAGCCATATCCCCCTTTCCCTCTCCTAATCTGCTGTACAAGCAAGGGGTCACTTGTATTCTTTCAGAGGAGCAAGAATTTGATAGGTATGTAGATCAGCTGTTAAGTAATATACATGTGAAGCTAAAGAGGAATTGGAAGGGAGAACTATTAATTTGTTAAATTAGACAACATTTTTGTCTTGGCAGCACTAAAATAAATTTCCAAAGGCCATTGTTTGTTTGAACAAAGAAAGGAAAGGAGTTGTTAGAAGCAGTTTACACAGCTCAAATGTGAGGGGTTGTGTGCATTAACAAGACCAGCCTTGGTGCTCAGCATGTAGCACAGAGAACACATTTGCTGTAGTGTGCTGGACACGTTCTGTCCAGCACTTGGGAACAGCATCACACCCTGCCAAAACTTAACATTGAGAGCAAGAAATGCCAAGGGGAATTTCAAACTCAACAAATATATTTTTTCTAAAAAGTGACTTAAACTGTTGGACAGGACAAGGCAGTGGCCAGTAGAAGCCCCTGGCTTTGACCATTTGGGGAAAAAATACTGGCCCTTTCCCTTTCAGCAGCCTCAAAGCACCACCATCCTTCCCCTATCTTCCTTCACACACTCAGCAGTAAACGCAGGCCATTTACTGGAGTCTCCCACCTTGTTTTGCTTCTTGGCTTTGACTGTCACCAACTGCAAAAGCAATTCTTTGGTTAGTTGGGAATTTTCAATGCAAGAGGTTTGTTCTGCGAGTCCTGTGAAGAGTTAGGAGTGCTTTGCTCCCCAGATAAGGTGCAGCATAACATTTAGCCCAGGCCCAAGCATCTTAAAAAGCATAAAAAATCCTAGCCTTATTGTGCAAGAACTGCATGGCTTTATGCTCATTGTATGACAAAAAGGGAATGGTACCAACAGGTTAAATCGTTGGTTTATAAAACCAGATTCTGGGAACTGTTTACCCCAAACAGCAGCACCTGTTCCTGATGTGTAACAAGTTGCTACTTATCATGGGTGTCACAGTGAAGGTACAAGGTAGGGTAAGGACAATTCTGATTAAAAAAACCATTTTCTGTGAGAGCTCTAGAGTAGGCATTTTCATTTAGAAGAGTAATATCCCATGAAAATCAGTTCCTTTTTCATAGATGCTCATCATGTTTTCATTTTTTGACAGAAAAGGGAACCATCTCCACTTTTTTCTGTGACCATCATACATCCAAAGCACTGCAGCCCAAGGGCTGACATCCATTTTCTTTTGGTACTGGACCACCTCTCCCATGAAGACCTGCACCAGGGGCTCCTACAAGGCTCCTGCCACTGCTTCACACAGTGGACAGCTGAGATGCCCAATGGATGGATGATTTTCTCTCAGCCAGGAGTGCTTCCTCACCAGAAACTTCAACATCAGCCCTGGGGTAAGGTGGCTGCACTTTTTAGGCTTAGGGCTGCCCTCATTTCTCTCCCTCATCCCAGCTCCAAATCTCCCTGTGACCTCACAGTGGCAGCCTGGCCTGCAGCAAGCTGGCTGCAACACTGGCAGAAAACAACTTAGAACTTGCTTACAGCATAAATCTTAGCCTTGCCATGCTACAGGGAGAGCTTGCTGCTGAAATCTTTGCTCGTGGCAAAAATCTCAGTGTCTTGGACAAGATGTGATCTTCCTGCTTCAGTGGCCATGGTGGGCTGCCCCAGGTCAAAAGCATTTTTGGCCTGGGGATCTTGTGTCTCCTCTCAGGTCACTTACCAAGCTGAGGACCTCCATGTCCATGCATGACCCAACCCTGGCTGCTCTTATCACATCCATATAAAATGCTTGAAAAATCTCTTTTAGGTGCCTCCATCAGCTGCATCTCTGTTAAGAAACTAAGAAACAAAGACCTGTGCCTTTAATCTTGTTTGGTCTTAGCCCCTTACTTTTAAATTCTTTACTAGGGATAGATGTTCCCTGTCACATTTTGTAATCCCAGCCTGCTGAAGAGGCTGATGCCCATAGCAGAGCGCAAGGCCAGAGCTGCCCTGGCACTCTCACAGGGCTGTTCCCACTGGAGCTGCTGGAACAAAGCACTGTTCGAGACTGGCTTTGGCGGCCCATGGCCCCCTATGGGGATCTCTTTCATTTCAGAAAAAAATTTGGCAAATTTTTGCCTTTTCTGTCCTGATGTTTGTGACTGTTCCCACATCAGGAGGGGTAAGTCAGGAACAGAATGATTCGGGTCCTGCAGGCTCCCCAGCAGAGCACCAAAGACCAGACATCTTCACCTCAACAAGTTTTATGGATGTTGCATAATTTGTGGGTTGATAATTAATAACTAACTCCTGCTATATTAGTCTGCTTTTGCTCTCCTCTCTGGTATCTACTGGCTGGGAAATCAAGGTGGGTTAAACAGCATCATAAATAAGGTAAAATTCTTCCCCAGGTAGTTCTTAGAGGTGATGGATGCTCAGATGACTTTTTTAATTACTGACATGAACATCTTTACCGATACCAGGAGTATCGGTGGTCTGAAAGGGAGTGCTTATTGAGAAGGGTAAATTGTTTATTAAGTAATATTTTGAAAGAAAAACACCTGTTTTAGGAGGATATCTCTCTGGATGGAGGCTTCCTGTGCTGAACTGCATCGTACATGTGGGACCAAAAGTGGCCTCATGGGTGGGCAATACTGCTCTACCATGAGACCAGTTGTACCTGTCATGGCACCCATGCCCAGGAGAGTGTGGGATATGACATAGCTTTCTCACTTCAGTTACCCCTCTTCAAAAAAGGAAGTAGATTTCCGTCTTTTGCAATTTCCAGAGGCTTTACAAAGGGAGTCAAGTCTCAGGCCAGAGCTGCAGGTGGCCCTTTGGGTGGAGATGTGCAACTTGAAGTACCCAGCTCCTTTTCTAACTTTAGACAGTCACCATCTCCCACATTTATCTTATAAACACATGTTGTTTACATTCAGATTTATCCCTGCTACTGTCTTTCAAAGTCTCTTGGTAACCCCTTCCGCAATCAGCTTGCTTTTATTTGAGTGACTGACCCTATAGACAGCGGCAGATACTCTGTTCCCTTGGATCTCCTAGGGGAGCTCAGCTCTCTAGCCCAGTATCTACATCCAGTGTGTCCATCAAAATTCAGGAACTACCGTAATGCTGTCACACTCCTATAGCCCAAACTCAGACCCAGCTTTTCTAATGCACAGCTCTCTGCCACATTTTTATTAGCTGTAGGACTGCAGGAAGGAACATCTCGGATCTTCATGTGCACCTTTGCTCTGCTCAGCTTGCTTGAAAAGAGAGATTTTAGAATATCTTTGTCCTTGGGCAGCCAGGATTTAGTCTGCAAGCTCTAGCTGCCCCCTCCACTTTCTGAGGGGTTGCAGGCCTGCCACAGCCTTAGAGGCTGCCAGAGTGTAGCACAGTTCATTTGAATTTGAATAAAGTACTGAACTTTATTTTGAGCCCTAAAATTCAAATCAAAATGCAATGAGCGCACGTCTGGAGGATGTGGATTTTAAAAAGAGCCACTGAGCTCTTTTTCAGAGCTATCCGTGTTTCCCATCTCTCTGGTTTTATCATCTGGAGAGCAAACACTAAAAAAAAAAAAAAAAAAGAAGCCTCTGCATCCCAAAACATGGACCTCACAGAAAGATTTTCACTGACATTTTTCTGGTGACAGGAAAAAATTGACTCCTTAGGCAAGATATCCTTGTTTATTTCTCATCAGAATAAAATTCTGGTTAACACAGAGAGGCTACCCTAAATATCTTAGGAGGGCTTGTTTGTTTGTTTGTTTTTATAAAAATGGGGGAAAAAACCCCTAAACCAGTAAAGTTTAATACCAACTCTGACAATTTGGGCAGAGTTACGTTGCTTTGGAAACACAGTTAAAACTGAAAATTATCTCAAAGTTTGCTGTAGGAAAATGGCTGCCACATTAAGCGGGTCTAGCAAAAAATGCTCAGTAGTTTGTCAGAGAGAGAGAAAAACAACCACCCTGTCCCTGGAGTTACTAGGACTCCAAATTGGGAAGACTCACCAGGTAATCCTTTTTCAGCAGAGGCTTGCAGAGGAATTATCAAGCCAATGTAAGAATAATAAAAACGTTAATTATAGGCTTTCTCTCCCTCCAGAACACATGGATTTTAATGCCTCTTGCAGGGATTTATCACACATGAGAATGTGGTATATTTTTTACTGCTACTTCTTCCTCTTTTACTCATGAAATACTGGAGTTCTCCAAATATGATGTTCTCAAAGACTAAGTCCTTAGCTGGTAGAAAACGGGATAATGCAGCTAATTCTCTCTGCAGCTATACTGATTTGCACCAACTGCAGATCAGCCCTGTTACATTACCTAGGCATAGAGTGGAGTTGCCTTAATTCTTTTTTCTTTTCTCAATTTCAGTTTCAAAAATTAAACTGTCTTAAAAAGTACATGTTTACAAATGAGACAAAATCCATTACACTGAAACTATTTAACTGTAAGCAGGTTAGATCAGCTGTCCTATGATAACAGCTTCTGATATTGGTGTCTCCTTTTCGTGCAGGCTTAAAACTTTACTTGCAAAACCTCCTTGTATTCCTTTGAACTCCCTTGGGAGATTAAAAACAAACAAAAAAAAATACTCCAGTTAACACTCCCTCATTTCATTTTTAAAGGTCATGCTTAAAGCTGGCAGTTGTTATAGGATCTGTCCTCTGTAAAGAAAAGTCTTAACTAGCCAGGCACAGACTTAACCTCACCATCGAAAAACTAACATTGTCACTAGGATATGGAGAAACCATGGTGAAGAACTAGCAACAGCCAGACCACGGCAGAATGAGCAGTCGGCATCTGCTCGGTGGGCCTTTATCATGCAGTGTTGTATGTACGATTCAAAATGCACAGAACGATTGTTGAAATGATGTAGACAAATTGACTCAAATTAGTTTAGCATGGGCCATGCAAAGTTTAAGCTTGTTGAGCCCAGACACATAGCAACAGCCTCCGCGCTTTGCGAGGCTCCGCGTTCGAAGCGCTAGCAGGAAAAGTGGTATTCCAGCCCACGTCCACGGGGCTTGCTTTTGTGCCTGCCTGCCTCTTTTCTTTTAATTTTGCCTGGCTCTAGAAAGTCTTGGCAGAAGCAAGCCCTGCTGAAGACTACACTAGCACTGATAATTTTATAGAAGTTCTTGTGAGCTTTAATGTCATTTTATACTTCCTTAATCTTTTGACTGTTACTTAATGACAAACAAATCCCCAAAGAACTGGGGAAGGGGGGAAGATTAAAAGGATTTCGAGATTGTGTTCTCTGCTTTCAGTCAAACTGTCCCAAATCCTGCCAACACAATTCTCTAGTGCCCTATGACACCCCTCCCCAGACCACCAGGAGTGAGTTTCTTATTGTATTTACAGTAATCTAATTACAACAGTTCTTCAATTCACAGCCAGCTTTGGTATACAGACTTTAGCAAGAACTCTCCTCTCAGTGCAGATTGCAAACTTTAATCTTTTAAACTAACACAGAACACGCCCCTTCCCCCCAAAAAATTTCTGAAATGCCTGTGTAAGCTACTAAGATGTGTTCTCCCTCCCACGCCCGCCAACGCTTTGCTTATCTTTTTGTTAAGTTTTTCTTTGTGCCAATTTACTGCCTAAGGTAATGAGAGAGTTCCTGAGAGATAATATTCTGAAAGGTAATGACGGTAAAAACAGGTTGCCTGCCAGAAAATTTGTTTTAAAAATTTCTCTAAATATGTGTAGTTACCTTAATTTTTTTTAACTTCTTCCTGTATTTTCTAGTTGAAGAAGTAGCTATGTAGAAGAAATACAGTCTGAATGTTTTACTTAAAAATGAAATAGTCTTGGCTTAAAATTGTCGTTGCTCAAAGTCATTTGATGCAAATCTTAAAGCCAATTAACTTTATTTAGAAGAATCAGATGACAAAAGCAGATGGAGTTTGTACCTAATAAAAATGTCAAGAAAATGAAGATAGAAATTATTGTTTTACACGAAGCAAAGTATAAAACAAAAGTAGCATCCACAGTGAATTAGCAAATCGGGACGTTCTTCGTGCATCATTGCAGCCATCTAGCTCTATACACCAGTATTGCACCGTTCAGTGTCAGTTCCATCACAGGTTTTTCTCTTAGAGCTTTTACAGTAACAATGGGTTTACCAATTAATATCTTCAGCAAGTTTGAGGGAGCTTTTATTTTCTTTCAGTCTGGCATTTGAATTTGTCAGCTCACATACAGCCTAGTCTTGAACGCACTGAAGTTAATAAAATCTTCACTCCCAAAGAGATTAGGAATAATTTCAGTCCAGTATTACTGTAGAACTTGGGTCTTCCCTCTTACTGTGTTCTTTAGAAGATGCACAGAGGGCAGAAGTAATATATGCTCATATTACATTTATGAGTGTTTCAAATACTCAGTTTGTCCTTTGGTATCTGGTTGGTTGGTTTCTGTGAGGCTTACCAATTATTTTGCTTTCTAGTATGTTATCAGCAGTCCTTGTCATGCCAGAATTGTTTTAATATTTAATTCCTCCTGTTGAAGTTCATTGCTATGCAAGCTGAAATGACTGGACAGTCAAACCTCAGCTATTTCCTAGTATTGTCTGTGAACCTTGAAAAACTGGGAACATAGTAGTGTCTTTCTGGTCTCTTGAAAAACTGCTTCTAATGTGCTTTGGTGCTGTTTTCCTCCAAGCAAACTGTCCATGGTAATCCTCAATAAATGCAGCAGTTATTCAGTTTGTAAAATCTTTAGGTTTCTAGATAACGTGTATGCTTTGCTCAATCCAAGGAACTCAGAATAATTAAATAGCTTTGAAAAGTTCATATGAAAGAGATAGCAGCTGCTTGAAAACCTCCCAGCTTTCACCAAAGTGTTTTGGAAATGACAGATTGTACATAGTAGTTAATTTCTGTGAAATTTGACTTCAGTTTTAATCTCTGGGATAATAGATCTAATACTCACAGTCCAGTAATTTATCAGGTTGGACAAGGTACAGGAAATACTCCTACCCTTATAAAAACAAAGTTCGTTACCAATTTGGGAGATATTCTCATGTGAGGGACTCGGTCTGTCGAGGGGGAAGATGCTGCATTGGGAGTGCGGAGCAGGGAATCCCGAAGCGTATGGATGCCATCTGCTGGCACTAAAAAATATGACCCTCCACCCACCTTGAAGACGGGTATGGAGCGCCAGATCTCGATTCTCGGATTGGCGTGAGCCAGTCACGTTATTCCATATATGAATTCACGTCAGTAGAAGAATAATTAAATTGCAATCATATAAGCCCTCCTTTAATGGGTATCTCTGTGCCTGAGCATTACGTTTGTTCAATGTTTTATGTCATTTCGGCTTAGCTAGATTAGGAATAAAAAGACATCTGTGCTTGCAGCTTTGCTAAATATCATGTCTAGATGGACTAATCCTCATGTAAGTTTATACCCATTACACTATGGTTTTATTGTTTTACATGCAGTGCTGCACGGAAAGGGTTCTCCCAAGCAAAGCCAGGTTTAGCCCGGGTGATTTCCTCTCTCTGGGTTCATAACCAGCTTTCCTTTTCAGGGCAAAAATCAGGCTTGCTCCAGAAGAGAGTCTTGGGAGAATGAACTGCCCAGGAGGACCTAGGGGTGAAACACAGAGCAACCCAACCAGGCAGAGAGAAGCCCACACTTCTGCAGGAGCTCATAGCCTCTGTGAAATTCTTGGGGTTCAAAGTACAAAAAACAATAATAAAAAAAAGAGGTATTTTTAAATTAAAGCAGACTAGAGTCCAACAATTTGCACAGGTCAAATAATTATGAATTTTAGAAATATTTCATGAGTATTTTAAGGTCTATCCTCTCAGCACACTCCTTCAGGAACTGGTAGTTCAACCTGGAGTATGATGCTAGAAGGCAATCTCTTCCTGAATACAGTCAAGCCCATGCCTTGTATTGCTGCTGGCAGAGACCTGTAACCCATCCACCTTTATCGTGATGGGACAAAAAATCAGGAAATAAAAACTGAGTCCTCACCATGGCTTGTCCATCTCTCCTGGGCTGATCTCAGAGTCCAGATAGGGAGGTGAGGTTCCTAGGTTCACCCCTAGATTTTGACTGAGCCAGCTGAGTGCAGGCCCTGCTCCTTCTTAGCTGCTCATGTCTGGCAGAAAAGCTGACAAGACATAGACCAAACCTGTCCTCTCTTTTTTTTTTTTTTTTTTGTGAGACTAAACCAGAGAAACAGCCGCTGATTAGGGACTTTCCAGCTCACACATCCAGTTCTTTGAGGAAACATCAGATCTCAGTTGAAATGCCCTTTATCACAGCAGTGCAAGGCACAACCTTTCCAAATTTGACACAGATCAACAAACTCAGGGGAACTGAAAAATACAAAACGTCAAAGGGGTTTGGCTCCTGAGCTGTTTAGATTTACAGGCAACTCATTCTCTCTCTCCATAGCACTGTTCCAGACAATAAGAACTGTAAGATGTCATCATGTCTGTCATGGGAAATTCCACTTGGGGGGAAGGTATGTGACCAAGGTGTGTGATTTAATCTCCATAGAAATGGGAATGATTTGGGTGGTTTTGCTTGGAAACATTAGGCTGAATTTAGAGAGTATGTTTACAATTTTTAATCAGGATTATCATATTGTCATTTTGTAATCAATGAGTAGTCAGAACATTCCTTTGTACGTTTGATTAATTGTCTTGGGTCTATGCATGAAGAAATGGCACCACCTCCCTCATACTCCCCATAATGCACAGTGGATATGGTACACTATATTTTGTCCAAGAATGGTCCATTCTTGTGAGGCTTTACCCTTTCCATGATTCATCTCAGAAAGATGTCTTCTCTTATTTTTTACTTTTTTCTTCTAGGTACTTCGTGTTGCTCAGAAATGACCCAAAGCTAAGCAAGCTGGGAAGGCTCTCATTATCTAATGCCTGAACTCTGAAACAGGGTCAGAACCAACAGTGCAGCTAATGATGGCAAGTGGTTAATGATGGGTCAACGAAGGGATATGACTAATGAAGGGAAAAGGATTGCAGAAATGCAAAGTCACTGAGTGCACTGTATGGCAGATAAAAACTCTGTAAGTCCTTGTAACCCCAAGCCTACAGTCATGTTTTCACCCTCCCACTCCCTTTCCTGGTAGCAGAGCAAGAATTTCCAAATCACCCATGGCAGGACCTGGCAAAGCTGCAACTCCCACTACACGAGTTCAGGCTGACCACACACCCCCTCAGCCTCTGTCTGCTCCATGGGATGTCAGAGAGTTGTACTGGCATGTCCTCTAAGCAAGGACAGCAATCCCAACAATTCTTTAAAATAGAAAGGAGTTCTGTGTCTTCTACAGACTGTTAACTGCATTACAGGAGTGAGTCAGTGCTTTAAAATGCAAGTAATTAATAATTACTCTCATCATCACTGCTATTATTTTTATTCCTTTTCTTTAAGGGAAAAAGCAGTTGAAGGAGAGGGTTTGATTCAAAAATCAGGAGAAGGAAGGAAACTATACTCCACATACTGAAGAAGAGTACAAAGCCATTATGCAGAATCTAGATGTGGTAGTATACAGGAGTCCAGGGTTTGTGAAACCATGTGATTTCCTTTACTTTTGAATGTTCCTTTCATTCACCCGATATGCCAACTGTAAGTATGGAGTGATCAGGTAGAGATCAGACACAACATTAGAAAGCTGTAGGATCACCAACTATTCACTCCTTAGTAGTGTCAATAGGATTTTCTTATTTAAAGTAGGTGACTTGTAGTTCAAAAGTGACATGAAGGTACTTTTTGTGACTTTTTCCACACCTATTTTATAACTCCATGCCATATTTGTCTTTTTATTTGTAGGAATAAACACAATAACAGCAAAAATAATCTCTGGTATGTCACTACTGTGATAGGCACAACTTGAGAACAGGGCAAGCTGCTGGCTCTCTTGATTAAGAGCTGGCATTGATCAGACCATTTACTAGAAGTTAAGACAGATCCTGGCCTGGTTTACTGTTATGCTGCTACCTCTGGAAGGTACCAAGAGTACCTGAAAGCACTTACTTATCTATAATCTGATAATTAAATAGCTGTAACAAAGTCTGGAGATCTCTGCCTGATTTTTCAAATGCTTGTGTGTGTCACCAGTCCACCAGGAAGAACAAGGAAGCAGAGCAGGGAGTTGAATGACTAATTAAACTGGTGGAAGGCGCGTACCCAGCTCTGCAGAGACATCTTGGGAGAGAAAAGCAAGGAAAGAGGTGCTCAATGCCTTTACATGCCTGGGTTTTATCTTTGGTTAGTCGTAACCTCAAAAACATAGAAGAACTTCTTGCTGCATATATCTGTAAATCCGATAATGTTAATGTTTTATTTCACAACAAAAATGGGGGCATGGTAGAGATAGACTTGAGGAGTGACTTTATGCTTGGCACAGCGTATTATTTTAAATGTCAACCTCTTGGGGAAGGTTCCCATGCCAACAATTTTCTTCAGAGGTTCGACACTATGAAAGTGGGTGAACACATACCCAACTGGTAACTCATTCAACCTTCCCCCTTCATAAAACAGAGCAAAAAGGCTTACAAAAACACACTAGTAAGTAGAGCACACAGCTGGGAAACAGCAAGAAGGACATTTTATTTAAAAATTAATAAAAAAACCCAAAGCGTCACAAAAGAGCTGCTGCATTTCTATGCAGCACACCACACCTAGGAGATTAAACAGAAATATTATCATCTATACCTATTTATTCAAGGCAGGGATCTGACCTTTCCGGGCTCATTTGTTTCAGCAAACTTTGCTCATGCTACTCATGACTGCTCGTATTCACAGGACTTGCAAGATTAGAACATCAAATAACTGCTGATAATACAAAGACAGTGTAAGACAGGAGGAACAATAGTGTTTCTTCTTATGTAATTATCTTTTTTTTTCTTTAAGACTCTGAGAAACCACTTCAAATATTTTGATCAGTTTCCTGTCAAAGGTAAGTTCTTTAATAGGCCACTGTACTTCTGTAGATAGGAAGCTTTTCTGTGATTGTTGTGAATCTCAATTAATACATTAAACCAGGTACTACAGTTCTACTAAATACTACTATCATGATTACTTTATTCCATGTTTGTCAATGTCTACCCAATCATTTTCTCAGCTCTACAGAAGAAATGCCACCCTGCAGGTTGAGCAACAGATTCAGACTGCTTCAGGGGATAGGTGGCTTCAGTCTTGTCCCTTGACCCCAAAATGACACCGTGGCTTGACCTATAAAATGTGAACAATAGAATCTATTCACCTTTGTAAACACTAGGGCAACATATGGTTGAATAGTAGTATGTAAATTTAAAATCTTAATTAAACTGAGGCAGAGAGCCAAGTAATCACAAGGCACACACTACTTGAAGCAAGCTCATTAATAGTCCTGCTGCTGGAACCAGTTTCTTAATGGCTCAGTAATGAGCTGACTACAGTCTGCAAAACCATGGATCTTGATAATTTTTTAAGTAAATAATTAGATTGTAATAATGACTTGAACTTGTGTGTGCACATGTAACAAAAAAACGATACCTCCAAGCACTTAACAGACTAAGACTTAAAATCTGTTCTTGCTTATTCCCAAATTGAATTGGTATAACTCTGAAGTCAGCTGTGTTACAGAAAGGAAGGAGGATACTCTGGCTTTTCTCTCAGTACCTGGTACTGTCATGGGACTTCAATAGGATGTTTAATGTGTTACTTTCTGACCCCTCAATCAAAAATGTTGCACAACCAACCCACGTCTTTGAGTTCCTTCCCTTGCATGCTCCAGTCACCCAGTACTCCAACCAGACAGTTTCATTTGCTATGAGATGAGATGCACCTGCGGATAAGGCATCACGCTTAATCAAGCATGTCTCTTCATATGCAGTGACTACATTACATACATTTGAGTAGGGTATCCTGCTCTTTCATTCCACCCTGGTTTTGTTAGTAGGAACGCTGGCCAGCAGCCTCACTACCAACAAATGTTGGATATTAATCTGCCTCCTTCCCCTCCTTTCTTCTTTCCTTCCTTCCAGCTCATTATTAACCTGGGTCATCTATTCAGGGAACTCATTTTTAAGCCCCAAGATAGATTTATATTTCTAATTTGCAAAAGCACAGTCCTTGCCTAATCTCTCTCCATTACATCACAGGTATGGATTTGCAATGGAGATATATTCACATCCATGGCACACAACTTATGAAATGACACCCCATAAGGTCCATCTCCAGCCTTGGCTGCTTCACAATCTCTAGGAATGGATCAAACAAAACAGCACATGCAGTATCTCACATTGCCTTCCTCATTCAACATGTCTCCTGTTTAGCAAACAGTTCAGCAAGAGTTTGCTCTTGCCAGTCACATGCCTGCAGACTTCACCAGACACATGCTCTCCCCACAGCTTTGACTTTTCACAACGTTTACCTATAATGGGAAAATGGAACTGCAAGGCCTAGGAATTCAGCAGACGCTCATCACATTTTAAATTAAGTTCTGCACTGAGAGAAAAAGACTTCTTTCAGGGCTCTTTCCTACGTCTACATTGAATCCAATACAGTAAAACTCCAGCTCTGGCTGCAGCTCCCCACAGATACTGCAGCAGTAGAAGCAACCACAATCCTCATAATGGAATACAAAACGTGTATATTTTGACTTCAATTGTTTTCTGCATCTATAATCATAGTACATTCACAGACAAAATCTAAAACCCTATAATCTAAATGAAGGAACCACTCCTCCACCAGGGAAGACAGAATGTTGTATTTTTTCCATTTTAAAATTGTTAAGTAGGTAATTATATGCTATTTGCAATGAAGGAATGTTATTTATTTCTCAGTAAGATCAAATAATATAAATAAGTCTTGAATGAATATACCAACAGCAAACCATCTTTGAAACTATTTATAAAGGAAATGTTCAATGAATGAAAAATTAAACGAGACCAAAAATAGTCATGATGATATCTCTGCAACCAAAACCTTTTCCTCAGCTTTGACGTTGGTTTAGCAAAGTAACAGGGACACTGCTCATTTGTTTTCTGTTGTTCACAGAGATGTCTGCCTGAAGTTATTTCAGTTACTACACCTGTTAGTGAAACTCCTCTGCCAGCGGCTGTGGTTTAATGAGGAAGTTGGTTCTTTCTGTCAACTCAGCAAAACACTTGACTGACTTGAGTCCTTATGTGCCATCCTAAGTCTTTCAGCGTCTGAAAAGGTTTTAATCTCTGCAATGCCTTTAATTTTCAGTTACTAGGAGGCAAAACATTCTTCGATGCCTCATGCTGTAAAGTTTATGGGTGATTAACTCTACTACAGAGAAAATATTCAAGCAGCAACTCTTTCTGTTGCCATGAGAAGCTACAGGCCTTGCATTTGAAGCAGAGCACCGCATGTAAAGAAAACACTATGTACGGCTGGGCCTTATGGCAAGGGATGAATAGCAGCTGCAGGTAAACATCCTCATCTCAAAGATCAAAAAGGTGGCAACAGTTGTGGGCAGGGTTTTTTAGTACCAGGTAGGTAAACACTCTCTGTAAACACTGAGTTCGGAGAGTCCCTGACCAGTCCTCCCAGACGGAAATCAAGATCCCAGAGCAGAACTCCTCTGAGCCTGTGTAGTATTTCCAAAGAATGTAAATAGTTCATGCACTCCGTGTGTCTCCCATGTCCTGGAAGAACCCAAGGGGTGCTCCCTACCAGACACAAGCCTTGCTTTTTCACTTGGATTCTCCCACATTGATGCTTTCACTGTTCAGATCCAACCCAAAGAATATGGCTGGTATTTGTTCAGCAGGTCAGGAATGCCACATCTCTGTTACCAGCAAACCCCTCCGAGCCCATGCAGCATTGCTCTTATGGATCACATTGATGCACAAAGGAAGGAGGAAGTTTAGGAGGTATTTTGCCTATACAACTTTTTTAAACTCACAAAGCATTTCATAGGGGATGTATTCCTGTGTGGCTGAGAGTTCTGTTTCCAAACTCATATTCGAAGTACCTGTGACTTTCCTCTCTCCCTTGGCCATCCACCACTTCCTTGTCTAACAAACTTGAAAGTCACTGTTCATCCCCAGAGATCCTTAGAGATGTACATGGAAAGGTCCCAAAGAAGGGGATGAGCACCAGAAAACTCGTCTTTCCCCAGTTATTCTCATTGGTGTAGTTACCTAGAAAGCCATGCCCACAAACCATGATGACCACAAGTTTATTCTCTACAGGCTGCATGTGAGAAGCTCTGCTCACTCGAATAATAGCTGGGATACAGGGTGCAATGTAAGCACTGCTTAACGCAAACCCAGATCTTCGGGTTTAGCGACGCGGCTTCACATCACGCCGCTGGCCCTGGGCTGGGTGCAGCTCCTCGCAGGACAGTGCTGCTCCGTGCCGCACGGAGCTCCTGCAGCCTCCCCGCTGTGCCAGCAGCACGGCCAGGGCGCCCCAAGGGCGCATTTCTTCACCCCGACTCTCGCCCGAGGCGCTTCCCAGCCCAACCGAGCGCCGCAAACCCATCTCCTGCACTGCGCAGCATCTCGGTCAGCTACGGCAACGCCGTCACCCCTTCCCTCCTGTCCTCTGCCGTGCCACTACCCGGCACCTTCCTTCACCTCGGTGCCCTGGCCCCGCAGGACCCTTCGGGAGCTGCCCCGTTCCCCGGAGGAAGAAGCTGCCCCGGGGCCTGTGGAAGCCACGAGGGTCGGGCGGAGGCCTGCGCGGACCCCCGGGAGGGGCGGCCCCTCTGGAAGAGCCCGCAGGGACGTGGGGCGGCGGCGGGGGCGGAGGCCAGCGGGGCTCCCGGCGCGGGGCTCCCGGGGCGGGCAGGGGGCGGGGGTGAAGAAAGGCGCCCCCCCGGCCCCCCGGCCGGCCGGCCCGCACAGCGGGGAGGCTGCAGGAGCTCCGTGCGGCACGGA